>NC_068401.1:2624652-2917152 GCF_023724105.1 Carassius gibelio | reverse complement strand
TACAGCTCCTGGTTTGTCTCCTTACTTTTAATCTTTTTTTCAGTTCATTGCCAAACTTAAAAAATAGTACCATGGTTGTTGCATAAAAATAAGTCATGGTGATTTTATTCTAGCATGACGTTTATACCAAGACAAGGCAAGTTTATTTATTTAGTGCTTTTCACAGTACACATTACTTCAAAGCACAAAAAAAAATCATGTTAATGTTAATAGTTCAACACCACATGTCTTTGAAGTAACCCACAGTAAAGTTCTTGCCATAGTGTATGAATTTGGTATTAGTTTTAATTTTTGCATTGATAAGTCACATACAGGTCACCTTCCCACTGTTAGTTAACTAGCTCTTTCTTTATCAGGAGTGCCGAGAATGCTCAAGTCCCCAGGCGTGCTGATGTTGCATTTTGTCCAAAACAATCCCACTGTTTTTCAGACTCCGAATGGATGTCTAAATTGGTCTGTCCTCCCCTCCCCTCCCCCTGCTCCCCCCACAACACCCCTTGACTCCAGCACTCCTCCCTCCTTCACCTCCCCCTCCCCTCATCCTTTGCTTGCCTATCCTTATTTGGGCAGAGTGCTTTGGAGCGTAGGGTGGTGAAGAGAGTAGAGCAAGGGGGGGCTCAGTTGACATAAGGGAGAGAGAGAGAGAGGGAGAGAGAGAGAACTAACACCGCGCTTCCTTAATAAGGACATGTCTGGAATTTAAGCTTAACTCTCCAATAGAACGGCTTCTCCGTGCTCCCTGTGCACACACTCGTCTCTCACCCTCTCCCCCAGTGTGCACACACATGCTAAATGGAGAACTTTTTCAAAGCATGCAGTCGTGTCTTTTTTACTCAAAGTTTGCTAGTTTGTGTTACCTCACATAATGTGAGGTTAGATTTGGTGACATGGCAGAAATCACTGCGTATAGATTTGTAGAGTATGATATAGTTAGTGGTGAGCAGCAATCAAAGTTTCTGAATGTGTTCATGATTTTGGCTGGTGGTTTTATTGATAACACCATTTGTGATGCCAGTATTAATTAAAAAATAATTTTCATTAATTGAAAGTAAGCTAAAATATAAATATTAGATGAAAATCCCAAAATAAACGTGCCTTGGCAACTAACTAAAATAAGTTCATCATACGTGCTAAAATGACTAAAACTAAAATAGCAAATTAAAAGCTCAGCTTAATATAAAGCTATGAATATGAATTAAAAATTAAAAACTAGTAAAAGTTATTGGACACAACAAAGTTACTAAAACTTAAGCTAAAATTTAAATGAACACTATGGAAAATAAATAAATAAATCAATAATAATAAAAAAAATGTTACAACAGTTTTTGATCAACTCATTATTTATCAAATTATTTCTTTTAATTGCTTTTGCAATTTATTTTTCTCATTTTTCTTCCCAAAGAGACCTTCTTTCATTTTTGCTTTCCTGAGAGGGTTTTGTTTAAAAAAAAAAAAAAAAGCAATCTTTGCTGTAACAAGTAGTGATTTGCATTTTACACCTTTTTCCGACCACACTGGAAATTTACACAAGGTTATAAAAGCAAAAACAAATTAATAAATACAGATACAATCTAAATACAAAATGAATGTTAATTCCATAAGTATGCACTACTGAAATCAGCGTGAATTACAACACCCTAGCGTTGTGGCACTACGTTTTCTACATTAATTTTGCTTTAATTCTAGATCATAGTCTTTATAACTCAATTTTGACTGTTTTGTATTATATGCCTAATGCAGTGTAGCTCAGACTTGAGGTTAAATGTTTGCATTGTGTGACTGAATAAAAATCTGTACAGGACAATTTAATGTTTGAGAAACTTATGCGTAATTGTTTCAAATGTTGGTTCTACTGCAGGTTTAGACATTTTGTAACTTTTCTGGGGAACATCCAGTGACTGTGACTATCCTGATTTCACAGGATGAATGGTGTTGCGTGTCACCTGTGAGGCAAATGCAGTTTGGAAATGCATTGCTAATTGTCCTCCCTGCAGCGTTAGATTGGGCTGAGGTCTGAGGCTTGCAATGTCGAAAAGTAATTAGGCCGCTCGCATATTCCAATGCTCTCCCGGACGTTATTTTGCTCATTCTGTGTCTTTGGGCTGCCAAGTCAAGCTTATTCTTTCAGTGTGCGTGTAACCAGAGCGTTTGAATATCCCCAAAGGATAGTCTCAATCGGAGTCGGCCGTATTTACCCAAGCTGCGTTTTTTCGTCAACATCAGCAGAAAGTGAAATAAAAGAATGAAATATGTGGGCACACCAGTGACTCCTGGGACCCGATCCTCATGAACAATACCATGCGAAAAAGAGGCAGCCTGAAAAACGCTTAAGATCCCTTAACCATTTTCAGACATTTAGACGGCCACATTGGACCGCGTGCTCCCAACCACAAGCATTTTTGCAGGCTAGTCCTAATTGTCTAATCCTTTTAAATGGAGCTTTATATAATGTTGAAAATTCATTTGTCATTTTGGAAGCGTTTGAAAAGAGGAAATGGTAATAAGAGTCATAGTTGCTGCTGTCTTCATCAGCCAGTGCCCAAAACTGTGGGTGCACACAACTAAATGGAGCGGTTTTGAAAGAGGATTTATTAGCTTAATCTTTATGTCCACAATAAAGTAACATTGTCCTTCTCTCTGCCTCTCTTTCCTTGTTTCATTCTTGCAGTACTTGTGTAGCGTGGGGGCTCGTGGCAGGGCCTGGTAGGAGCCGGCACCATTGCGTCCAACAAGTGGAGTGCCAACGGCAGCCCGGAGCAGGGGCTGGAGGATGGGGGTGATGAGCTGGACAAGGCCATGGATGGAGACGCCGAGGGCGTGTGGAGCCCTGACATCGAGCAGAGCTTTCAGGAGGCACTGGCTATATATCCGCCCTGTGGACGGCGCAAGATCATCCTGTCGGACGAGGGAAAGATGTACGGTAAGTGAGCTTGCAGTGCATTCGTGTGCCGAAGGAAAAGTTCTAATGCATAAAATCCTTTTACATCAACATTTGACAAGTCCAGGGCTTAAGGCTAAGGATTTCTTATACTGGGCCGCTTTATAGCACAAATTTTTCTACTGGCCAAAATGTCAAATTTTTACTTGCCCTGCCAACATTTTCACTGGCCCTGCCACAAAACACAAAACAAAAACAAATGGTCACTGCTATCATTGTTTTTGATCTACGTTATCTTGTATTCTAGTAAATAAGCTTATATGACACCGATATTTTATATACCAATTGCAATTTAGAACTCTCAATTTAAATTTTAATACCACAGCAAAAACACTAGCCAAAAATAAATAGAAATATAAAGTTCAATCATATTATTAAAGACAACTAGTGAATAACCAGTAAATAAGAACAAATGAGCATATTACAATTCAACGCACAATTAAAAGTATAACACGGAGTTGGAAATAAAATGATGCTTTAGGTTTTTATGCTTGTAGATGTTCAGGTACAGAAACTGAAAAATCACATAAAATAAAAATGTTTGTGTTTCACTCTTGATTTTTCAATAATTTGAAATTAGAAGCTGCCACTACATTTTGATCATGAATTGATAAAAAAAAGTGCAATGTTTGATTTATATTAGACTGTATAATTTCAAAACCTGAAGCAAGAATGGAATGTCCTGATTTTGTGAAATTTTGCTACATAAAACACCTGCATGAAACAGAAACCGCAGACTGGCTGAATGAGATGAAATTTCACTCTCTGCCAGCAGGTGGTGCTTATGGAACAGTAATACAGCATTTCCTTAGTTACTACTGTAAACACAGCAGCGCTGTGTGTATCAACACTCATTTAAATACATTATAAGGAGGCAAGATGAAAAGGAAAAAACGCTTTGTAAACTTTTCTGAAAACAGTCAGTTCCCCTCAGAAACGCATAAAATTTTATCTTCCTATATTTCGGTCATCGTGAACCGTGAACTTGTTATGCATGATTTAGTATTTTCTACTCTTTGATTTTAAGCTGTTGAAGTGCAATGAGCAGCGAAAGAGAACTTATTTCACTAAATGTGCATTCTGTCAGAAAAGGCGTTGCTCACAGAACTCGGGAGTATTGTCTTTGCAAGTTCGTAAATGAAATACTTAAGTACTTTTGGAGAAAGCAAACAGCTGAGAAAGAAAACACTTGTAAAAGTATATTGGAACTGGGCAGCTCTTAAATTGACAGCAGTCTAATATTCCTGCTGTCTGTCATTCATGTTAATCAGACAACAAAAGGAAATCTCTTGCTCTTGACTAAATCATTTTTGTAAATTTAATAAGAAGAAATAAACATTTAATTTAAACAGTGAAGAATATGCTGTTTTTATAAATTTGATTACTTTATAAAATGTATGTTGCATTTCTTATTTATTTGTTCTACTGTAGTAGTTTTTTGTCCTGTTGCTTGCAATAAGTTTCTTATTATTATTTAATCACTGACTGTTTACTTTTCTTTTTGTGATTTTTAGCTAGCAAATTGATATAAGGAAAGTAATTATTGCCTTTCAATCGACTGCCGTCCAAACTGAATTTTGCAGGAACTTCACATTGTATTCATCAATGAAAGAGAATTTAAAAACACACACTGTTCAACTGCCGAGATCGTATCGTTGCAGTGCAGTTTTTTTGATGGAGGTTTTTTGTGCATTTGATGGTTGCAAGACAAGTGTTTCTAGATAGAATGGCTTATGGGAGGGGTGGCAAAAAGAGGGATGGAAACTAGAGAAAAGAAAAAGGGCGGGAGATAATGGGCTGATAGAGCCGGGTTGTTATACCCGACACGCTTCCAACCATGTACAAAATCCACTCAAGGATCACTCTGTGCATACCTTTGTGAATAAATCCATGCATGAGAACGCATTCATGAAGCATCATAAAATTCATCATGCTTGTATGCCATCTGCTCTCTTACGTAATCACGTATTTAGTCATGCTGAAATAGCCATTCACTAGTAGCCATCAATGTCTTCATATTATGAAGTCGTTTTTTTTTATCGATAAACGGAGGTTCTCGTTCACTAATACACCCACGTACTTTACAAACAGACGTCTTAGCCAGCAGTTGTATTTCTCAGAGCTCATAAAACAGGCCTATACTTGTCCTGGAGCAACTCTGTGGACTACATGACTGACAGAAGACAGGTTTCTCAAAAACATATCACTCTTTCTGTCGCTTCTCGGTCCATGCTTGCTTGCTGCCCCCCTATCTTTTTTTAATTTAGCCTCAAACGGGTTGTATTTATAATCTCCATTTATTGGCAGCTCTTTTTCTTCCCAGCCCTGTGAGAGAGTTGTCGTTTATTTTCCTTCTGCCTCCCTCTCACCCAGTTGAAAAAGTGGCAAAACCAGCTCTGTTTGTCTTGCTCAATCCAGGTTTGTTCCCCCACAAGATTTCACTCACCCTCCCGCCTCCATTTTCTTGTACTCTTCTTTTTTTTTTCTTACTAGTTCCTTCTCCTAAACAAGGTAGGTCTGCCCCTGAGGCACAGCACTTTAATGACTCCAGGTGCAAAGTAGTATTTCCAGTGTTAAAGCGTTAAACTCTTATTAGACTGAACAACATGAGGATTAGAATTTGTGAATGCAATCTTTTTAGCACTTACAGGTCATCTGAGTAAATGTTTCTGCTGTCAGATTTCTGTCTTTGAAACAACAAAGATCATTATCTAATCTTGCTTAGAAAGTTGGTTAACCTATAGATAGCCACCTGAATGACTCAGACCTTTGAAAGTAACTTTATCGCCCCCATTGGGGACTTAGTTGACACGCCATAAACAAGAAAGCATGTTTAGCATGTAAAGTGGGACCATGCAATTGTGTAAACTCTGTCAAATATATTTTTATTTTATTCTATTCTAAAACTGCTAATTTGAATTTGTGACCTGTGCTGGCAAAATTAGGCAAATTTTCACAAATTAGTTATTCTCATTCATTCATGTTCCTTTCAAACTAGAAAACAAAATGCAAGAAGAATGCTTTGCTTCTGGTGGACAAACACAGCTTTTTAAAACAAAGAAGATAGACCTCTCAGAAAATGTACAAATAAAGATAATATAACATGTTAAATTACTATGTGGTAGGGATGCACGAAATGAAAATTCTTGGCCGAAACCGAAAACCGAAAAAGAGAAAACCAAGGCCGAAAACCAAAACCGAAACACCGAAATAAATTATGCCAATTATTAGTACCATTGCATTTATTGCTATGACCGTGTACTAACTTTACTAAAATTAAGACATTGCAATTGCATAAATTAATATTAAAGTTTCAAAGATAATTACAATTACATAACTTATTAAAAAAAAAACATAAAAATACATAATTACAAATGATGTAAATATTTATTAAGCACATTGCAACAATGCACAGTATAAAATAAAATTCAAACTAAAAATTTATCCCACTCATGTGTATATTTAATAATAATGTACAGGCCTACTGGCCTGCAGAAAGGTTTTAAAATGAACAGTTCTCTCATAAAAACAAAGTGCATTTAGGTGAAGTTTATTTGAAATTGTTCTATGTAGGACTAGAAAGTGCATTACTTCTCCAGTTGGCAAGACTGTTATCACTTCTGGGGATGGGGACTTCAGACAGATAACCATCTAGCTGTTGAGCAGTTGAGCTTGTCATCTGCCTGACATTTGAGAAATATTTGAGAGAGTGTATTTAAATAGGGCCAGGGCATAAATAAACATTTTTATCAAATTAAAGCAGACATCTAGCAGAAAATCTAGCATAAATATGGCTACAATCTGATATTATGTATGTATATATGTTTGTGTGTGTGTATAAGAACAAAATAGCCAACGTATTATTATTATTTGAGGCACTTTCTTGCAGAATTCCACTGAACATATCAGACAACGATGGTGCATGCCCCGCATCTGGTGCAGAGACGAGTCTTTTTTTTCTGCGCTCTGATCTGTCTCCTGCGCTTGGCGCTTCTCCGTCTCCACGCGGGTTCTCCGCATCCAGCGCGGCCTGGATC
The DNA here is from genome assembly GCF_023724105.1 of Carassius gibelio. Lineage (NCBI taxonomy): Eukaryota > Metazoa > Chordata > Actinopteri > Cypriniformes > Cyprinidae > Carassius > Carassius gibelio. The sequence continues at coordinate 2,910,177 of NC_068401.1, read as the reverse complement.
ATTTCTCGTGCGCGCTGCCTTATTTCCGCATCCAAGTAATGGTCATTATAACGCGGATCAAGCACATTCGCGATTAAGTGCAGAGGATCCGAAAAGATCTCAGTGAGACGTGTGCTAAGAGACTCTATAAGACTGTACTTTTCTTTGTTTTTACTTCGTGGTCCATCTTAATCTCTTTGTTAGGAGACGCTTTAGTGCTGCGAATAAAGGAATACGAAGAGAGAGAATGTTCTCACTGGTGTTAAGTGAATGTCGCGGGGAGCTCGTGGTCTTTGCTATGCAGGTGCACGTGCAGGTCGCGGTTTCTGTTTGCGTCATCACAAAATTTCGGCCGTGTTGTTTCGGTGATAAAAGTCTATCGGCCGAAAACCGAAAAGGCCATTTTCGGCCGAAAATTTTCGGTGGCCGAAATTTCGGTGCATCCCTACTATGTGGAGTAGGGCTGCACGATATTGGAAGAAATGTACATTGCGATATTTTATTTTTCTGCGATATATATTGCGATATGAAATCAAATTTTTTCTTACAAACAAAAATGGGGTTGCACACTTACATTCTCATTTTAAATGATTTATTCATCGACACCATCATGTCAATTAATTAATATGCGCTAGGGAGAGAGAGCAAGACAGCGCTCGTGTTGTTTGAAGACATTGAGCGTGCAGCTGGGGATCGCTCTCCCTTTCTCTCTCACGCCCGTCAGATCAAGGGCTTAATTAACTTATTTTTTTGAAAATCTCAAATGCAACCAAATTATTTCGCTTGTTTGCCTGAAGCTCATGATTAGCCCATGCACATTCTAAATAATTTGCCAGCATGGGTCACATTTGTTGATTTACAGACTATAAAACAGGTGTGTCAGAAAGTAAGGGGACACAACCAGCGAATCTATTGCAAAAATTGGAAAAATAAGCAAATACGGCTTAACTCTTGCCTTGTGCGATATGTTTCTCTTTCATCTGTGTATTCATAATTTGCAGATGTATGCTCCAGTTTGGCTGGATTGGGAGGGTCCAGGTGTTTGGCGTTGGTCCCCTCCTCTTCGAACTGTCTGCTCGCCTTCCTTCTCCTCAGAGAAACAGACAAGACAAAACCCAAGTGCTGATTTGAATTAGCAAGCCAAGCCTAGAGATACAAACCAGACTGGAAGAAAGCAAGGCAAACTGACAGAAAGTGTCCTGAACACAGCCCAGTGCTGGTGAAGAAGAAACATTGAGGTTCTTTTAGGGTTGCAATTGTATTTTCATTGAAGAACACTATGTTAAACGCAACTGCTGTGTTCGTATGCTTTTTTCGTTCTTGTGCATGGCTCTTTCAAAAAATTTATTTTATTTCAACACGTTTAATTTAGGCTAGACTAATTTCAAAGACGTATACTCCATACATTCCTTACTTTAATACAGGCTACTCGGGAAATTAATTTGCAGAAACCTCTGCACAATCTTAAAATACTGATTTAAGTGCTGTTTGCACCTGCATGAGGTTTGAGTCACTGCTGAGGGACTGATTATAAATCAAAGTCCCCTGGCTGCTGGTTCATAGTGAACTTCCTACCTAGGCAAAATCTGTAGGTGTCATAGGCAGATCCCAGTGCAAAAGTATCTAGCAGTAGCTAACAAAAGAATGCAACTATGTAACATACATTAGCCATGTTTACATCCAGTTTTGTTATTGACAGAGAATATGCATAAAAAAAATTGCGAAAATTGCATAAGTTTAGGTGTATCGCAAAAAAAAAATTGCCCTTGTGCTGTATCCATACAAAATTTAACCTTTTGCGTAAATTATATAGGGCAGTAGCCTGTTCTTTATCCATTTTAAACAAAACTTTATTATATAGCCTGTTATAAAATTGTATAGGCCTAAGTTTCATGAGTTTGAATTTTCTATTTTTTGTACTTTGTTATAGACTATTTGGATACTTGATCATCAAGCGTTATTCATACATAGCTGCAGTTGTATTAGCCTATCATTATATTTCTGATTAACTTTTAGAGGAAATGTTAATTTAAGTAATTTTTTTCCCCTAACCAATAACTGACGGTCATTAAGCCAGTATTAACTGACGTGATTGTTAAATTACAATTAAATGAAATTTTAATTGACACTGGCTGTTACCCAATAAAAATACCTAAATTAGTTTTCCTGGGATTAATTTTATGGAAACAAAAAGCAGAATAAAAAACAGAACATGAGGATTCACATGGTCATGTCACGCACCTGAAGTGCTTTTGCGAATGGAGAAAAACATAATAAAGCTATAAATAAATAGGCCTATATGGGAAATATTTTTCTAAATAATAATTTAACAAAACGAAAGAAACAAAAACTTTGCAACAATTAGCAGCCTAAATTAATTTCGGCTCATTTTTGTGATGTGCCGACCTGTTGCTGCATCCTGTTTGTTTCCTTTATTTTACAAAAGCACAATGTTTTGTTTTTACTGTGAATGTAAATAAATAAAGGAATATTTAGAATAGTTTTGAATAATGTCTTACTCTCATATGACCACAAATGAAGAAGTAAAGTAACACTGTGTCTACACCGGATGTGACCTAAAGTTGTTTCCACTTTTATAAGAAAAAAAGCAACAAGTTATCGTTCCAGCGTCTCACCCACGCAGTTAAGCATTACTAACATAGCTATTACTAACTAACAATGCAGCCTGTTCATTGTCATAATACAAACATTGGTTGCCTGCTATGTTACAGTACATAAAATTTCACTTACCACATAAGCGGAATGTATGGAGAGATGATTGAGGATGATAGTGAATGATTTGCAGATCTTGAGCACCACTGACAAACATCTAACCTTGTCAAATGTGTTGTAAGCATTGCCCCTCCATAGTATAAAGATAGTACATGTGATCACGAATCTCGAAAGTGAAACTAAAAAGCGTTTGTGCATTCACAAGCAGTTTCAATGCCAGGCATAATAGCAGCTCCATGATGCCTTCAGTTTATATACATTATAATTAACCATTGACGAGAGAAATTCGTAAAATATGTATTTTCCTCCCACATCATATTTAATCCCTTATACGCAGAATACGGTATTGGGATGTGGCAGATTGTGGGGGTTATGGGGGGATCACGATGTCAGCTCAACATCGCGATGTCTATCAGCCATCGATGATGGACGATGACATCTTCTATGGGCCCAACCCTAGTTCTGCAATGCCTGAGCCAAAGTTTGTCATCAAAGTATTTCTGTATAATTGCCTCCAAGAACTGTCTTACATGACTGCGTTCCCAAACAACAGGCATCAATCTCTGAAAGCAATGACCGTATTTGTTTTGTCTGCTCGCTCTGCCGTGCAAATAATTTATTTAATATCAAACATTTTTTAAATAGGCACTGTCTTTATAAATAAACCACAGATTTGAGTTTTAAACAACTACATTCTCGCCTGAAATACTTTTAAAATTAAATTTTATGACACAATAACAGTGATATTTTGAAAATGTTGATCCGAATAAATGGTGGTTGAACTCAACCAATGCTGCGTGAACTCAACCAATCAGGATGTTTAGCGCCCAAGTCCCGCCCCCGAAATTTCTGGAACTTTGAAAAAGTACCACCTCGCCAGCAGGGACTTTCTGAGGGGCATTTTTTTTACCCGGAACTTTTAGTTCCTGGTTCCTGCGGTGGAAACACACCGAGTACCAGCCCAAAGACCCTAGTTCCTGGGTAAAGTTCCTGCGGTGGAAATGCGGCACTACAGACTTTAGCTCCAGTTCTAATTAAACACACCTGAACCAATTAATTACTAGTCTTAAAGAATACTGAAAACTTCTTAGCTAATCTGTTGGTAAGTGTTAAAGCTCTGCCAGATATTGGCTTGAAAGGACCAGGATTGGACACCATCGCTTTTAGGTCTCCCATTTGTAATCTTATTATACTTAAGGGTTTTGTTTTTGGCTAAGGGTGTATTTTTGCTAATTCAGTGCCAGTGTGGATCAGTAATATTGAGCATGGCATTTGGGACAGGGTCTGGGTTGAGGGAAATGTCAAGTTTAAGTATGGCTTAAATCAAAATAGCTCAGTTTTATTCACCATAGAAGTATAGATAGGAAAACGACTCTATCTAATTTGAAATGACTGATTGCATTCAATATTTGTGTGAACTACATATTTTTATGCACTTTAATAAAGGTTTTCTTTAGTTTAGCAACATTGCAAATTGAGAATTGAGTGTTTGTTGCATCTCTTGTTGACTTTATGCAAGTGCTTTCTTTTATGTAGCATGCGTCAACAAAGCAGCTGGCATTTATAGAACAATTCAATCCGTTTCATCCTGCCTTAGAATGTGAGGAGCTGCCCATGTTTGCTGTAGACGACAAGGCAGCACACTAGATCTTGCAAGCAAGCCACCAGAGTCTCTTTTGTAGTCTGGGATTACATCATCCAGGTTTTATTCTCCTCTTGCCATAAATCCCAACATATTTACTGACTCACTATGAAGTCAGAAGGATGCTTCAATTGTGCTATGTGGTGTTTCAGATGCAGCGACTGGCTGATAATAATGACATTTTTGATTGAACATTGTTGGCATTTTCTGAAATGTTATGTCTGATATCTGTTGTATATCTTTGTTGAGGGATTCCCTTGAAACCATGCGGCCTTATGGTGGTATCCTTGGTTCTGTTGTCGTTCATGGTATGTTTGACTCATACGCCACCGGTTTAGTGGTTTATTTCAAGTGAAAGCCGGTTGGTGAGTTGATTTGACATGTCAAGTAATTAACCGCACCGAGGCACAGTTACTGTGCCAATAAAGAGAAATCCCACAAATTTGATTTATTAATAAATCAAGTTGTAAACAAATCCCAGCATGTCGTTGACACTCATTGCTCTCGCCATCTCCAGGAAAGCAAATACCGACCTCATGGAGAGCCTGATCTCTCCTGTGACTATAAACACCTTATCCATTTACATGTGGTCATCTGCCACTGAAGAAGCCCACTCACGAGGAGAATGACGACATCGCTCATAATACCGCCACTGATTTGAGGACACGGGAACGCCGTCTGCTCTGGCCCTGTTAACACCACCTGGATTGGGCCTAAAAACCCAGCAGTGTAATGTGAAGTGCAGAGCTGCCTCTTTTTACTACACCAACATTGATGGGTGGAAATAAGTGTGTTGCATTGAGACAACTTTTTTTAGTTGTTATGCTTTGAATTAAGTTTCTTTTTCTTTTTTCATGCTTTCAGCACGAAATGCTTCCAAGAGCATTAACTTTAGTTTTGCAGTTGCATTTGAGACATTACATCTTCTAATAGCAAGTTATATTGCAGAATTGTATTTTTGGATCGCAAAATTTGACCTATTAGGAAAGTCTGTTTATGTCCTAAGAAATAAATGAAGATGTAAGGTCACAATTGTGAGAGTTGCATTGAGGAGAAATAAAGCTGATAAGTAAACATTAGCCATTGTAGAACATGGACATCTTGTGCACCAAATGTCATGCCTAAACTGAAATTTACACAATTTTAGTACAAGTTCTGATGCTACCAGTGCCTTCCCTAATCTCCACTTCTCAGCATCTTGGTTTTGCCAAGTTGATTTCCAGCCCAGTTGAATGGCAGAAATGCCGTCTGTCTGGTTTCATAGTTGTTACAGCTTCAAGATATTTTCCACCTGTAAGATATTTTTCCACCAAGTACTGTCGACCAAGTACCATCCACCCTTCTGACCCACCTTGAGTCTCGTTTCTGCTCAACAGCACGTTCTGGTAAACCGTCTCAGCAGAGCATGAAAGGCATTTGAAGGACGAGATAAGCAGGGATTTTATCCAGCAACCTTCCAGTGACTGGCTAGGAGGTTTAACCATGCCAAAAAGTTTTCAGGTGTTATTCCTGAACCAAAACACTCCTCATTGAGTTTCCTTTCCAGACGCGCTCTAAGGTTGTGAAGAAACCTGATGAGGGAATCAGAGCTGGGAGGTGGGAATATGGGACACCTCCTGCTGGGATGGTTCGTGGCAGGTGTGGGTGTCCTTTGGTAGGATGGGATGATCTTCAGCTGCCAGTTGCTGGCAGAAACAGCAAAGCACTTTGTTTCTCTTTTTCACTCCCTCGCTCTTTTCTGGCCGTTCTCTCGCTCTCTGAATGCATGCTCCAGGCTGTTGCCCTCATCAAATCAAGTTGTGTGGGGCAGATGTCACAGGCGCAGTGGAATGTGAGGAATGCGGAGGCTTGGAGAGAGAGTGCGAGAGAGGGAGGGTGTGTCTGGGGAAGGGTGTGCAGAAACTCAAATCAGTGCAGTGGTCTCTCTTCTGTGGAAAACCATTTCCGCCTCGAGTAAAAAAAAAAAAAATGTAATTGCAACTTTTAGATAGATATAAAAAAACTTTTATTTTAGATCCAGTATAAAATTTGCAACTTTATTTTTCATAATGTGCTCTTATATCTTGCTAATTATATTTTAAACTTTATATAAAAAAAATTTCACTCCTAGGCAGAAATGGGCATTCATGGGCAACCCAACATTGCAAACACTTTAATGGCTGCTTATCAATGGGCAGCGAATGTTGCTAGCTAAAATTTGTTGATATCAAAAGCAAAGCTGTCTTCTTCAAGGGGTTGTCGAATGCCCCATGCGTTTAAGTAGTTAAGCTGCATTCACACTAGGGGCTGGCGATGAGGTCGCTACTGAGCCTTCTCACATTGACTGCGAATCAGTTTTCTTGCTGCTAAATACAAACATTTTGGAGATAAAAGACTAAATAGAATATAATGTATAAATTGAATTCGTATATAAAAAAAAAAATGAATGATGATGGCAAGCATCAGCCTCATTTCCGTCACATTGCTGAGCTTAGAGGAAAACGGTCACATGATCTTCTTTCCAATTGCCGTTCGCTCCCGAAAGTCGCTCTTCATTTGCATAAAGTTGAAGGATTCTGAACTTTGTTGCGTTGCTGGACATGCCCCATCCATCGCCAACAGCCACCGTCGCTCGTGTCACCAGAAATCGGCAGCTTTCCATTGAAATGAATGAATCTTGTCACTTTGTCGTTGCGTGTCTCTGGTAGTGTGAGTGCGGCTTGATTGTAAGAATATTTGCTTAGTAAAAAGTGTTGCATTTTTCATAAAAGTTTTAATAAGAAAAATTTTTAAGGCTTTTCGTGTTTTCACTGTTATACACTCTGGGACGCTATTACACATCTTCTGAACGAGTAGAAAACACACAAGCATATTCAAACAAGAGCCAACACTAATAAGTTGTGTGAAACAATGCAAAATCAAATCATGTCCTGTACACTCAAATTGAGCCTTCTCTTCTCGCTATCATTACAAGACACGCCCCTTACTGCTGATTGGCTGCCAGTGTGTTTAGGGACATGGTCCAACACTGTGGTCAAAAGCGTTTTTATAAAAATTGCTTAGTGCACCTTTAAATTAATCTATTACGTTAAAAAAATGGCACAAATAAAGCATGGAACATTCGCACAAAAAAATTCTTAATAATGTTTTTCAACAAAATCTAAACATCATTAAAACACTTACTTTAGAATAAATTAAATCTAAGAAATCTTAACAATTTTGTCAAGTTTATTTTATCTTTCAACACCCGTGACGTTAATAGGCATTGAATTGAAAATATGATGCATATCATGTTCACTTTATATGCATTTGGTGATGCATATTACATACTGTATTGAATAATGGCCATTATTTATCCTTATTAGAGGTTTTTATGGATACTGCTTTTATTACAAAATGACTGATTGCAGCAGTTTTTAAAATAGTCATATGTGAAGCATTTTCCCCCTCCCGTCATTTAAAGCAAGCGAATATTCTATATAAAGTCTAAAGCTTTACTTCAGTAGTTTTCTATTTGTGGTTTCAGTCTCATGAAGTCTGGTAGTGTTGTTGAGGGATGTTTTCTCTTTCATTGCTTTTGTCGCCACATTTTGGTCACTATGAAACTTACAGAAAATATTCTTTCCTCTCAGGCCGCAATGAGCTCATTGCGAGATACATCAAGCTGAGAACAGGCAAAACCCGTACAAGAAAACAGGTATGTACTTTATAAATACCATCGATTGCACAAAATATTTGTTTACATAACAACAAATAAGATTTAATGACAGTTTTCAGTTCAGTAGTTGAATATTCCTCAAAGCAAATAGTGTGTTGTGACTGTTCTCATGTATGTTTTTGTTAAACCATCTCGAATATCTTCAGGTATCTAGTCACATACAGGTGTTAGCGCGGAAGAAAGTTCGAGAGTATCAAGCAGGTATAAAGGTAGGTTAGAAACGCACATCTTTTCCCTCTTTGGTTACGGCTTCTCTCTCTTTCTCCTCCTCTTCCTCCTCTTTTTCTTTTCCTCCTCTTTGGCTTTTCTGTTCTGCAGGTTTCTAGCCATTTGCAGGTTCTTGCCCGGAGAAAATCTCGCGAGATACAGTCAAAGCTGAAGGTATGCGCTTTCCTGCGGGTGGGGCGGGGCTTAACAGCAGTTTCCTTTGCAAAAACCAATAAAAGATTGCTATAAGTTCCAGTTATCTATTGGCTGAATAAAATCTTAAGCAATGAGTGGTTGCATCAATATTTGCTGCAGAAAGTTGTAAGTGCTATGGAAAGCTGTGTCATGTAGTGTTGTGCTTTGCGTTTGGCGCAGCTGGTTGTCGTAGAGGCTAAAGGTGCATGAATGGCTGAGATCTTTGCCCTTTGGCTTTCAACCTTTCTTCAACCTTCCTTTCCTTGCATCCAGACTCTATGTATCTGTCACCAATACTTAGTTGTTAATACTTGTTAAAATCTGTCTGAAAAAGTTCTGGATAACACAATATAGTAATGCAGTCAACCGATATGGGTTTTTTAGATGATGATTATGTTATGAGTCTGGCTGTGATGTAAACAAATTTGTTGAAATTAAATTAAATATTACTATCTGTGTGTGTGTACAGAGAGACAGAGAGGGAGATAATTTGTAATGTAGTTGGTTTATGGTAAAAAGGCTTTGTTTAAAGAACTTTACATTTTATAAATGTGTAAATTGTGTATTAAGTGATTTTAATCAGGATTGCACAAAGTTAGAATAAAATATTGTACTATATGTTTTTATTCATTTATTTTTTGCCTTAAATTGAGGATAAGTGGGTGAGATTGCAAAATAATATAAATATAATTTACATAAGCAGTGAACTCTAAACAATATGAAGTATTTGCATTGTATGTTTAGTGATTTTAGATTGTAGTGTTTGGCGCCCCCTGTCAGTATATTCATGAACTACTACATAAGTAAATTATTTGCAGAAAAGCATTTTTTTTTTTATTAGAGCTCATTAGATTTTTTTTTTTTTTAGTTAGGTTATAAAAAAAAAAAGGGTTTGCCAAATTTTTTGAACAAAGTATGGCAATTTTTGCCTGAAACTTTTTCACATATCCAAGCCATTTTAAGTATAGGGGTGTAAATCAGATGGTTCATCACAATGCTATACGATATGATATCAATTCTTATATCCAGCGTTACGATATTTGCTGATACTTCAAAAAAATGATATGATACGACTTGATTCAGGTGATATATCAATCAATAAATTGATGTTATTATATTATATACTGATTTTAAACAACCATCCACATTTTTATTATCTCAAAAATTCTACAAAAACGTATAACATGAACATTTAGCTTACATTATTTATTTTCCTCAAATTGGGACATTCCCAACATGAAATAGGCCTACATTTTTTTTTTATGATAAAGAAAAATAAATAATTGAAAAAAGAAAGATCAGTAATCTTAAGATATGACATCTGTAAAGACAGTCTTTCAGGCTTCTGTGCTAAAGTATGCAATGTATAAAATAAAGTAAATAAGGAAACAACACAAACGAGGTATATATATATATATATATATATATATATATATATATATATATATATATATATATATATATATATATATATATATATATATATATATATATATATATATATATATGCATACAAAAGAGGCTCAGTGCTAAAATATTTTCTATAGATAACCAAGTTAAGCAATAGCCGAAAATAAATAGAATATAACAGACACAAATTAAATAAACAGTTCTTTTCAGGTAGACCTACAATACATTTTCAGGTACAGAAATGTAATAATCAAATCTTAAATAACACTGAATAGTCTTCAGTGTATAAATTAAATATAGATTAATTCTTAAAATTTGTTCAGGCAAAATCAGTGAGCGATTTTTTTTTTTTTTCTTTGACAGTTTTGTCCGCTTTCACTTTAAGAAAAGCAGAGATGCTTTATACTGATACAGGTGCATCTCAAAAAATGTCTTTGAAAAGGTCTTTTATTTTTTGTTAATTAATTCGAAAAAGCAAACTTTCTTATATTCTGGATTCATTGTACAAAAACTGAAATATTTCAAGAGTTTTTTGTTTTAATTCTGATGGTTTGGACTTACAGCTTAGGGAAATTAAAAATTCAGTATCTCAAAAAAATAGAATATTCCTTTTGAGCTTGATTAGTTGTATTAATTTTGGGTATAAATATGGAGTACTTTTTGGGCTAGTTCAGAACATGCAACCACAATTATAGGAAAGACTTCTGACTTGACAGTTGTCCAGAAGACAATCATCAAAACCCTCCACAAGGAGGGTAAGCCACAGAAGGTCATTACTGAAAGGGCTGGGAAGATGGTCAGAAAAAACTGATTCAAGAACTTGGGAGAGCTTCTGCTAGAGACTGAAGCTAGAATCGGCGCATCAAGAGTCCCACACTCAGACATCTTCAAGAAGAGGTCTACAACTGTCACATTCCTAGAACCAAGCCACTCCTGAACCAGAGAAAAACGTCAGAAGCATTTCACCTGGCGTAAGGAGAAAAAGAGCTGGAGTGTTCCTCAGTGGTCCAGAGGCCTTTTTTCAGATGAAAATAAATTTAGCATTTCATTTGGAAAATCAAAGTCTGGAGTCTGGAAGAAGACTTGAAGAGGCACAGAATCTAAAGTCCAGTGTGAAGTCAGTAATGTTTGGGTGCTATCTACTGGTATTGGTCCATTGTGTTTTATCAAGTCCAAAGTCAGTGCGGCCATCAACCAGGAGATCTGCCATCTACTTTTATGCTTCCATCTGCTGACAAGCTTTATGGAGATGCTGATTGCATTTTACAGCAGGACTTTAGCACCTGCCCACAGTGCCAAAACCACATCCAAGTGGTTTGCTGACTATAATATTACTGTGCTTGATTGGCCAGCCAACTCACGTGACCTGAACCTCACAGAGAATCTATGGGATATTGTGAAGACCTCTATCAAAGCAACCTGGGCTTCAGTAATGCCTCATCAGTGAATAATTAAACCTGCTATGAAGATCTTTAACACTTCTGTTTTGTTAATATATTTTTTTTAATGATCGTTGAGATAATATTCAAATTTTTTTTTTTTTTTAGATTTTTTCAAAAAAAAAAATCCTAAACTGTAAGTCTTAACCATCAGATTAAAACAAAAAACAAACAAAAAAAAAACACTAGAAATGTTTCAGTTTGTGTACAATCAATCTAGAATCTAGAATTTATTTATTTTTTATTGCAAAAACATGAAGAACTTTTCCATGATATTCTAATTTTTTGAGATGCACCTGTATACATGCATTTTTTTTCTCAACTGTTTACGTTAAGACATAAACTTAACCAACTGTTTACTAGGATATTTGCCAAGGCGCACATGTTAATGTAATTGACTTTCATGTAGTTAGCATGCATCTCAAACTTTGTTGTCAGAGACAATAGGTTTATAAAAATTGCTTTCAAAATATTGTACTAATGGTCTTTCTTTCTTTTGATTCAGGCCATGAACTTGGTAAGTGTGGATTTGAATTTTGCTAATTATTGTTGATGTTTTATTTTGTATTTTTGCTTTGCTTTGCTTTGCTTGGCTGTCCTGCACAGGTTCAGCTTACATCCAACACTGCCATTATAAGGTCCTCTTCTCTGGCCTTGCGGTTTGCATAGATTTCTCATAATTCTTGTGTCAGTAATATGAATGGCCGTATTGCTCTCTGAAGTTTCCATGTCGTCCCTCTGTTTTATGATGTACTGCAGATAATACAGGCTTTATAAATTCAAGAAACGTAATTGTGAAACAACACCACTTATTGTGGTTGTGCTTCCAAGTCTTTTTATTATCTGCGTTCATTTATTGTGATGCAAAGTGACATGCTACACGCTCAGCCTCTGGAAAACTGGAACGTCATGCCAAACGTATAGTTATGTTGCTTTCATTTGCGGGGCAGGTTTTTCATGGGGTATAATTTAATATCCATGAAAAAAGAGCCTGACCAGATTCAGTGCTTGACTGGTGAGACAAAACTGTAAAGTGGTCCAAAAAAGTGTGTTTGTTTGACATCCCGGGCCAGTATTATGTTGCTTTTGCTTTGCTGGCTGCACAGTAATTGATATCTGTCAGATAACTGTATTGCTTTTGCCTTTTTCCTCTTCCTCTATCGGAGCTGAAATCCAAAGACTCTTATTACTGAACATGATTTTAATAGGGTTAAAGGTTTAGTAACTAATATTGAAGCAACCACATAATTATAGTTTTCACAAGGCAATGGAATAGTTCACCTAAAAATTTCACTTTGTTGAAAATGTCCTCAATATCAGGATAGTTTGTTTATTCATTAGAACATATTTTGCATTTCATCACTTGCTCACCAATGGATGCTCTGCAGTGAATGGGTGCCGTCAGAATGAGTCTAAACAGCTGATTAAAAACATCACAGTAATCCACAGTACTCCATCAGTTTATGTCTTGTGAAGTGAAAAGCTACATGTTTGTAAGAAGCAAATCCATAAAGGTATTTTAACTTTTTGGCCAAAAGTCAATAATAACGCTTCCTCCACTGAAAAAGTCCATCTCCTGTTATCTTCACATCAGAATATACTATTTCAACATGTGTTTAGAGCTGTTTTAGACTTTTTGTTGTTGTTGTTGTAAATGGTTCTTAGTCTGTGCATACTTCTCTCCTGATTCAGACGAGATTACCTTTTGACTGGAGAAAGAAATATTACGACTAGAGAACTCATATTTCAACAAACGTTTAAAGTTAAAACATCTTAATGACAAATTTCTTTCTCACAAACTCAACTTTTTGGCTTCTCAATTGATGGACTGGAATGCTGTGGATTATTGTGATGTTTTTATCAGCTGTTTGGACTCTCATTCTGACGGCACCCATTCACTGCAGAGGATCCATTGGTGAGCAAGTGATGTAATGCTTTATTTCTCCAAATATTCCTATTTTTATTTTTGGATGAACTACCTATAACAGTAGTTTTGGCCATGGGTTTGCTGTATGATTTTTACATTTTTATATACTACATATTATAAGTCCTATTTTGTAATGAATTCAGAGAATTTGAAAATATCTAATTGCCTTTTTTGTAATTCAGCATTCTAAAATCTAATAGCAATGACATCATCACATTTGCATACTGATTTGCCATTGGACTATGTATTGTGATTATTTTTTTAATGCGGTAGAGATGGTTTTGCAGCTCTATGTGCTGATTTTCATGCACAACTGAAAGAAAACAAGACATTTGAAGCCTAAAACATCAACTTACCTGAAACTGTAACCCTTTTCAATCGCTGTCTTACAAACACTGTCAATGTTAATCTAATTCTCTTTGTGATTCATTTGGTGCTCTCTGATCTCCTATTATTTCCCCTTATTCCGACGCTTTTTATCGAACTTAATCATAAATCAGCAGGCTGCTTTGCATTAATTAAAATTAACAATTATTTTTTTCTGTATTTTGTTCTGGATTACTCTGCTGACCTGTGTCTCCGTCTCCTTAGGATCAAGCGTCCAAAGACAAAGCTCTCCAGAATATGGCGGCTCTTTCCTCCGCTCAGATCGTGTCACCGAGTCTAATCAGAAAACCTCTTCCGCCTCTTCCACAGTCCCCTTACCCTCCAACTGCACGGGTACGATTTAGATTGTACATAACCTGGAAGTTACCTGGAAGGTACACAAATTATGGAACAATTAAATTTATTTTCATTGCTGCTTTTCCAGTTCTGGCCGACCCCTATCCCAGGTCAACCCGGACCCTCTGAGGAGTGAGTAACTCATGCGTTCATACGTGTTTATCTGTGTGTCTGTGTATCTGGCACGTTTAATGGATTACGTTCTTATGTATCAGGCTGGTTCTTAAGCACAATCCAGGAAGAAGTCCTGGGCTTGGCCGCACCAGCTACGCGTAAGTTCCCTCCACAGAGCTTGAACTGATCTTTCGCTAGCTTGATCCACTGCTAGGGATGGAAACCTGGTTCAGATTCCACTGACGGCCGTAAAATAGATCCAACTGTTCATTATTTGACAGATTCAAACTTGTAGCTCTTGAGTTTAAGAGCGTGTTAGTTTAATATTATTTATATACTATTATAGATTTCATTGATATTTTGAATGAACATTAATTAAAATATTAGTTTAGTTTTTATTTTTTATTTTTAGATATATTTATTTTTAGCTTTTATTGTAATTTCAGTTATTTTGGTACTTCAGTTTAAACTTATTTTAGTTAGCTGCAAAAGCAACATTTCATGTCTTTCGTTTGATTTTTATAGTTTATTTAAGCTTTACTTCAATTAACAAAAAAGTATTTTTAATAGGACCGCTGGTAAAAAGGGTGCATCTGTTTATTGTTTGAGCACAAGATTACTATGCACATGGAAAATATAGAAATATTTATATATAATTATATAATAATACATGATAATATACTAATGAATAATATTGCAATAATTTCAGGAAACTTCCAGTGCCTAAAAAAGGCATGGAAATTCATCAAGTTATGAAAAAGTAATCCATTTCTGTAATATGAACTGTTTAGCTCTAAATTATTTTTAATTGGTTAGGAATTTCTCTGTGCAGTGCTTAGTAATAGCAAGCAACTGAAAAAGTCATCAAAATTCATTGATGGTTAAAAGTAGGGAACTCTTATTATTTAGTAGCGGCCATTTTTTTCCATCATATTTGTTTTAGATTTCAAGGTCACAGTTTAAGCTAAAACGTGGTTAGATTTACTGTAGATTCGGTAGGGGTGCAGGAAATTACAAACAGATTTTAGTATGCTGCTCTGTCTGGGTTTTGGTTTTTATTCCCAACATTATTCACTGGCAATCTGATTCCTCTCTACATTGTTGGTTCTGTGCTCTCAGCTTTTGCTGAAATCTCTGGAGCATGTGTGTTATCAGACGTGAGCTAGCACACATGACTTCTGTCATATTACACTTTCACTCTGAAGTAGGTGAACTTACGCTTAGCTGATACGGCCAAAACAAACAGTTGTGGGATAAGTGAAGTGCCAAGGTGTTGAAATATCCCACCTTCAAAGGAAAAACAATAACAAAGGGTTCCCACGGTCATAGACAACTGGAAGATATCAGGAAATTTGTGTTTTGTTGGACTGGATATTAAAGGAACCGTTCACCCAAAAATGCAAACCTGAATGAGTTCCTTTCTTCTGCAACAAAGAAGTTATTTTGAAGAATCTTGGTAATCAAACAGTTGACGGTAGCCATTGACTTACATGAAGAAAAAAAAAATGCTATGGAAGTTAATGGTTACTGTCAACTGTTTGGTTTCCAACATTCTTCAAAATATCTTCTTTTGTGTACAACAATGTATTGGCCGATAATCGGTATCATCCGCTAAAAACAATTAGCCAAAATTGGCCGATTGTTTTAATACAGCTGGTGACATATGATATATTTAGTGCTGTCAGAAAATGTATCGCGATTAATCGCATCCAAAATAAGAGTTTTTGTTTACATAATATGTGTCTACTTTGTATATTTATTATGTATATATAAATACACACATGCATGTATATATTAAAGAAAAAAAAATTTCTATCTTAAATATGTTTAAATATAAATTATACAAATATAAATAAATATAAGTAAATATTTTCCAAATATATCCTGTATGTGTGTGTATTTATGTATACAAAATAAATATATACAATACACACATATATTACATAAACAAAAACTTTTATTTTGGATGTGATTAATCATTTTAAAGCACTATATGTCAACTAGTCATCATCACAAAATAAACCACAGACGATGATCAGGACCCTGATGTGAAGCAAAGTCTTGATCTTGGTCTTGATTTTGGTGAAAATGACTGGTTTATTGTCAACTATACTGTATATCTCACAACTATATACTCAATTAATAAATATGTGAACAAGAAATAATGATTTCAAAAATAATTTTGTTCCATTTCTAGTTTCAGAGTATATATTTTTGAAAATCTTGTCCATTTCTATAGTGAATATAAATTTTTGTAGTTATCAGATTAATATCTAGTATGAAATTAATAATCAGCTGGATATTACTCTTGTCTAGCATAAGGCTAGATGTTTTATTTGTAAGTGAATCATTTTTTGACTCTGTTCTTTCAGTTGAACTGGTTGATTGTAAATTATTAATTTACAAATCCGTTTCATCAAAATGATTTTTAACAATCCTTATCCAGTAATTACAAATGACTGTAAATGGTCAAAAAGTGTGGGAACCCTGATAAGGCGATGTTTAACCCAAGTAAATGATCTTTTCATGTGCACTTTGTAACAAGTACAAGTTTTGCACAAGCGACTTGAATTCTAACAAATCCTGAACACTTTTTCAGCATCAAGCCATTTGCACCAACTCCTTACTCAAACATACCTGGACCTGTTCAAGCACCCTTAGGTAAGTACACTAGTGCAGTAGTAGTAGCCCACCCCCCTTTGGTTTCTTCTGTTTATGTGCATGGCTGAGTCTTCACTGGCGCCCCCTTGTGTTTGTGCAGCGTATGAGTCTCTGGCCCCTCCTCTGCCGCCGGTTGCCACTGCAGTGCCCGTGTGGCAGGATCGCACCATCGCCTCCTCCAAACTGCGTCTTCTGGAGTACTCCGCGTTCATGGAGGTCCCGCAAGACCAGGACTCTGTGAGTAGACAGGAGCACTCCACAAATATGCTGATTTACAAAGTCGTGTGAATAGTGATATGGATTAGTGTGTTAAATAAATATGCAGCATGTTTCAGAGTAAAGCTCTGCACTGTGTGTTTTTTTTTTTTTGTTACACTCGAGAATCTCATGATCTGTTTGCAGCAAATCAAGAGTGGCTTGCTTTACAGTAAATGCTGCTTCACATGAAACCCATCTCCACTTCAACATGCTTTTGGGAACTCATGCACCAACTAGCTTCCCAAACTTATCACGAGGAGCATGCAAAGAAAACATGGCTGTTGCCAACAAAAAATAATCTTTAAGAGAAATTAAATTAATGGTTTAATATTTGGAAATGTTACAATTTAGACACAAATATTAAACATATATATTAGTATTGCAGTTGTACAGTTCTAAACGTTATTATTTTTTAAAATAACCTAATCATTTTGTTCAATTTTATTTTGTACTTTGTTAAAAATTACAATATTATATAATTAATAATTTGCTATAGTCATATTAATATATAATTACAACATTTCTGGCCAAAGTCACAGCCTTTTAAACGAGAATAGCAAAAAAATGAATAAATGTATGAATAAACTTTTCTTTTATTAATAATAAATAATAATTAGATGATAATTAGTGACTGTTTTGATTCTGTCCATTAACAAAAAGATCAAGTGTTTTAATAAGTATATTATTACATCCATTCTCAGAGTATATATAATGTATACATCATTTTTCTAGCTGTCCACCACAACATATTATTAATAAAATTAACAATCAGTTAGATATGTTGCTGACAAATTTGCTTAAATGATGAATCCTCAAGAATTTCTCAGTATTTGGTTTTTCTCCTTAAGCTGTAATTACATTGTTGCTGACTTTTGGTTTAATTGACTTGTTTTTACATATTTCTTTGTTCATAATAAGACCGATATAGCATAGACTAGTAGTCCTCAACTCCAGGGCTCATCACATTTTGTATGTCTCCCTTATTTACAGTAACACACCTGATTCAGATCATCAGCTTGTTAGGAGAGATATCCATGAACTGAACTGAGTGTGTCAGATTCAGGAACATAGTAAATATGTAGAGCGGTGGCTCCCGAGGACTGGAGTTGAGAAGCACTGGCATAGATCAACTTTATTAGTGAAGCTTAAGTTGCATACAGAAATACAGACGGCTCACAATATATTTAATGTCCTTTTACAGTACAGCAAACACCTGTTTGTTCACATTGGCCAGACCAACCCCTCCTACAGCGACCCTCTGCTGGAGGCGGTGGACATCCGACAGATCTACGACAAGTTCCCCGAGAAGACGGGAGGACTCAAGGAGCTGTACGAGAAGGGCCCTCAAAACGCCTTCTTCCTCGTCAAATTTTGGGTGTGTGCATGTCATTTAAGTGATGTAAACCTCCACAGAAAAGCACTTTAGGGGTATTTTGATATATACTGTACCTGCCTTGTTATTGCTAC
This sequence comes from Carassius gibelio, assembly GCF_023724105.1. Classification (NCBI taxonomy): domain Eukaryota; kingdom Metazoa; phylum Chordata; class Actinopteri; order Cypriniformes; family Cyprinidae; genus Carassius; species Carassius gibelio. Next base: position 2,891,725 of record NC_068401.1, on the reverse strand, counting down.
AAATATGAATGAGTCCTCAAACTTTTTTGACAGCCGAACCCCCTAAAATATGTACTACATAAATTAGGGAATTTCTATTTTGTTTCTTTTTTTTTTTTTAAGTACCCCGTAAGATTTTAAGTAAATATATCATGTATATTATTTAATGGCACATTTTGAATGTTTAACTTTCAAGTTTTAAAGTGTTTGTAGTATTTACACCGCTATTGCTATTATTACTGTCAACAAATCATAAAAATGTATATTACTGTAATTTACAATGAAAAAACAAAAAATCCCACAAGATTTTTTTTTTTATACAGGATTTCCCAAAATGATGATGATTATTTTTATACATTTAAGATTTTACATTTACATCACATTTGCATTAACCTGTAACATTTCTTTGCAAAAAGTTTTAATTATTATTGTTATTTTATTTTATTAATTCGTTAATTTTATTTAATCATAGGCATAGGCATACCATGCACACAAACTCCACTTTGGGAAACCCTGCCTTAAATCGTGCAGCTTGAATCTAGTTGCACCACAGTACTGAGTTAGTTTTTCTGTCTCAGGCGGATCTCAACAACAGCGGCGTTCAGGATGGACCGGGCTCCTTCTACGGAGTCAGCAGTCAGTACAGCAGCTCAGAGAACATGACCATCACCGTCTCAACCAAAGTCTGCTCTTTCGGGAAGCAAGTGGTGGAAAAAGTGGAGGTCAGTAAGCCTTGAACTGACTGAGAAGTGCTAGTGTTTCTCATATCTGACCGTGCTTTGTTGGGTTTACAGACCGAGTACGCTCGTGCCGAGGGAGGGAAGTGTTTATTTCGGATCCATCGCTCTCCCATGTGTGAATATATGATCAACTTCATCCACAAGCTCAAGCACCTGCCTGAGAAATACATGATGAACAGCGTATTAGAAAACTTCACCATCTTACAGGTAAAACACCAAGATTTCATAGTGAGGTAAAGACTTTAACACCCTGTCATCTTCAGAATTATCTGTATTGTTTTACAGGTACACACATTGTTGTTTTTTTACCTAAAGAAATGAAAAAATATTTGTTATAACATGTTTAAAAAGAGGCATATCAATGATCTAGATTTAATTTAATTCATTAAATAAGACATTGTTGTAATTAATGGGAGAGACCAAATAAAATATTTTCAATTATATAATTGAATTTCGAAATGTAATAATGATCGATGATAATAATCTTGATAAAAGTAGTATATCATTTATGAAATGAAAAACTGTCACCGTTATAACACAGTATAAATGTTTTCTAAAACATGTTTTTCTAAATGTATAATTATCAGATAACTATGAACATGTTTACTATTTAATGATGATGATATGATAATAAAAATTGTTATATAATATAATAATTTATTTGTTATTGTTTATCGCTTGAAAATAATAATCACAATCATGTTGACATTATATTGATATTCATAGTAATATCAAATTTATGATGAGAATAAAAGGGGTTAAAAATTCTGTGATTTATTGGAAATGATTTCAAATATTAAATACTTTATACAATAAAGTTTACAAAATTAAAAATGTTTTACATTACCCTATGATGATATTGTAATAATACCTCATTTTATTTTGGAAATAATAAATGCTCTGTTTGTTTTGCTGCAGGTGGTGACCAACAGGGAAACCCAGGAGACTCTGCTGTGTATAGCGTTTGTATTTGAAGTTTCGACGAGTGAACACGGGGCACAATACCACGTCTATAGGCTCATTAAAGACTAGCGCCGACAACAGACTTCTGTTGCTTTGCACAGTCCCTCCGTCACACGTATGGAGGAATATGCCAAATTGTCCAAACATCGGAGGAATACGCCTAAATGTTACAAAAAACCAAATGTTTTGCTTTTGTTCTAAACCTGGTACAGAATTTGAGTCTTTGAGGACATAAACATATAGTATTACTCTGTAAAAAAAACAACAACAAAAAAAAACAAAAAAAAAAACTTTTTTGTATTTGTTTTAAAATGCCTTAAATACTTAATGGGTCACATTGGTTTTGTTGCATATACAGATCATAGATGTCTTTTGAGCTTCGTTGTGTCTCCTTGGAGGGAATGTGAATGTGTTTTGATGGGAAAGAATATGTGCTGTTTGTGAATATTACATGCAGCATTTTACAGTGATATAAGGGTGAATCTCACAGAGAAATGTCTCATTTTACCCTAAAATCAAAAAAAAAAAAATTATAAAAAAAATAAAGACTACTTTTGCATGTTATTTTCAAGAACCACAAATTTTCTCCCTAAATTCTTATCATAGTGCAAGAGAAAAATGCTAATTTATAAAATTTTAAAATTAGAAAAATTAGGATAAAGGCAGTGCTTTTTTTGTATTACAGTAAAAAGATTTTGGGAAGCAATGTGATTAATGATCTTCAATATAATGTCGTAATGGAAAAAAGTAAAAAAAAAAAAAATTTAATAAAGAAAAAAATGATTGTAATTTTTCTTTTGATTTTGGGGTGAAATATGAAATGGACATGTTGTTGCCAGGTTTTGTGAGATTTGCCTGATGTGTAATTGAGGACCAGGTCGGCCAGCAGAGGGTTTATGTTCATCTTTATAAAGGACGGACGTACTGCAAACACACTGCAGTTAAAGTTCAGGAAAACAATGCATGGACTTTATTTAATTGAATAACTGCAGATGTTACTTGTTTCATCGGCTGTCCTTTGAACAAGACAAAAGGCGTCAGAAACCGTTTTGCAGGTACTAAAGGATTTTGAGAAGTTGACCCAAATGTGAGTGAGTGCCTTTCTTGAAAGAACACAAATCGATTGATACTCTGAAGTGCCTTTTGACTACCTCTTGACATAAAATAGTAGGAATAGATAAAGCGATCAATTTCTTTATGCTACAAGGTGACAAAGAATTTAACTCTGCTGTTCATCGAAGCTTTCAGGAGATGCATGAACCGAGGAAAAGTCAAGTGTGAATGTCACTCTGGTACAAACAAAGTGCTGCCCGTCGAGATTTTAAACATTTAATCCTGGAACAATACTTTGATGGAGTTGATTTGTCTTTTTAAGTCAGAGGACGTTGCATTGCTGTCGTATCTGGTGCTTTTTAAAACCTTGAAGAGAATGTTTGCATTTCCAAGCTGTTTTTTTAACTCAAGTCATTCTTTTTTCTTCACCATCACAATGTATCTGCACTGTGTACCTTTGTTTTTCTTCTCCGAATTACATGTCAGATCCTTTAGTTTTGAGTTCAAGCATCAGTTTTTTTTGTATTGCTGGTGTTAAAGTGTAAAAGGGAAAGTCATTAGTGTCACCCTGTACGTCAGCACTGACGTTCTTATCTCTCTAAATCTCATTTTTAGATGTACATAAACTTTTTTTAGAACAAGAATGCACCAGGTGTTCGACATGAAATTATAGAAATATGCCATTTTAATAGTGCTGAACTGAGATCATGTTTTGCTACTACTGAAAATGTAATGTTTGTTTTCCCAGTAGAGAACTAAAAACTTGAATTTCCGACCCGATACAATGTTTCAAATATCTTTTTTTTTTTTCTAAGCCATGTAGCATTTTTGTTCCACTCGGCCCTAAAATTGAAAGATGGCACCGTTCGTATGGATAATGTTCTTGTGATGGTTGTTAGGCATGAGTTACATTTTTATTGTCTAAGATGCGTTCTGAAGGTACTGCGAATTCTTGGGTACAACTTAAAAAACGGAAATGTAATGTATATTGGTACAGCCTTTACCTACGATTTTGTGTTTGAACTTCAGTGACGACAATTTCCTCAATTGTATTTGTTCTTATAGGCTTTTTTGTTTCCTTTTTATAATTATTGTTGTTATAGTTATTAATTTTATGTTTGCTCTTCGACTTTCAATTGATGCTATATGCATACATTGAACATTTTGTGTGATACTGTTATTTTATGCCATAATTAAGTGGTGTTGGCAAAAGCTTTCCCCTTGTTTTTAAGAGTGGCCTTGGTTACCAGTTGTAAATTGCAATTATGTATATCTTAAATGTTAGGGTTTGTACAATATAATCAAAACAATGTATAGCAATACCAATAAAATGGCATGGGTCTCCTTGGACCATATTTCTTAAAACACACTTACAACTTTGTAAGAGTGTCTTATTCTCTTTCACATCAATGAGGCTGGCAGAAAATATTCTTGAAAACAATACAAAGCATATTTTAATGTCTGACATGGCAATATCTAAAATATATGAAACTTGTGAGAGGCAGAATTAACATGTTGACTACTATTTTGTATTGAATTATCGCCAACTGCTACTTTTCTGGTTGTAGAGAAAAAAGCAACATAAAAAATTATAATAATACCTTGGTACTTATAGGAATAATGTGGTAAATAGTCAAAAATCTTCATGAGTTGCAGAAGCTCTTCCTTCAAATAGCGCTTCAGAAATCCCACATTGAGCTGCATTCAAAAATCTGGATTTTTGTCTTTTTTAACTCTAGAAAGTACTTTTGCTGCCTTAAATGAATTAATTCATTTGATTGAAGCACTCCACCCAAGTAATTTTAAATTTATCTTAAGAAAGTCATCGCTAGTATTCACCAACGCTCCCGATAGGTCCATCTTTACAAGCGCTGAGAAAAGTAACATGAAACCCATGACAACGTCATCTACTTAAGCAACGGTCTGGAAAATTATTTGCCCGCTGATAGAGATTTAACAGCTATTTAATTTAAATTAAACAGTGAATATTTAAAATATGTCAATTAATATTTTGAGACATTGTACTTCACCAAACGGAGACAATACTCAGTGAGCGCTTCGCTAAGAAAAACTCAATTTCCCAGCATTCCAGTCAAAGTGGCGCTGGTTATGACGAAACCGTGTCGAGGTTCGACGACGTACTCGTGTTGAATTTCATTTGCTGCAAGGTATGTTTTGTATGGAAACAAACAAACATAAAGGAAACTTTAAACACTCTATTGAAAAACTCTGAATATGCGTGATACAAACTCGTGTGTAAGTCTCAGGAAGAGGTTTTATTTTACGCTCAGCAGTTGAGAGATGAACACGTTTGCTCATTTTACAAAATAAAAGTTTAAAGTTAAACGTGAACTATCCACCAGACGCGTTTGATAAATCTGAATGACTTTCTACAGACGACATCCAGGTCAGGAGCAGATGAGGAAGTAGCGGTCTGAATGTAGATGGACAGGATATGAGGCACTCTGGGCTCATGAAAGTTTGTTTATGACACCGAGAACACCTTTGGATTGATAGAGCGGAATAATAACTAGAACAAAGGTAAGATCAGATCTCGTTTACATTTAACAGCATTTAAGTAAATACATTCTGCAGCAAATTAGTGCAGATGATCCGTGCTTTTATGTTTTGTTATATAATGCAGTGACAATAATTTTTAAGTGTGCTTTAGGCGTATGTATATGGCATCATATGTTTTAACTAGTCACCTTAAGAAATATCCCTTAACAAGTATTTTATATATGAAAGTGACGTGACACAGCCAAGTATGGTGAGACATACTCGGAATTCGTGCTCTGCATTTAACCCATCTGAAGTGCACACAAACACACACCCCCGAGTGTGTGTGTGTATATATGTGTGTGTATATGTGTGTGTGTATATGTGTGTGTATATATATAAATATATATATATATATATATATATATATATATATATATATATATATGTATGTATGTGTATGTATATGTAGCTATTGGTATAACCTACATATAGCCTGCATATATACAAAAAAAAAAAAAATACACACAAAAACACACATACTTTCAGTTATTCAAGGGTTCCTGGAAAAAAACTATGTAACTGGTTTCCACAACAGAATAAAAAAAAAAAAATTGAATAGATTTTTTTTTTTCTGAGAGATCAGAAAATTCGGAATTTCGAGAACAAACCAGAATTCTGAGATTTTTAAATATGTAAATTTGCACTAAGAATTCTGAGAAAAAGTTTGAATTGTGAGATAAAACAAGAGTTTTGAATTTATATCTCTCATTTCATGAGGTTTCATTCAGTTCTTAGTATATATATCTCACAACTCTTACTTTTTTTTTTTTTTTCTCAGATGTTTCTTTTTCCCCATGATGGAAACCGGCTTCCCTAGAACTCTGATTGTAAAATTGGCCCAATCACTGGTCTGGTCTGTCTGGTGTCAGCAGTAAACACGGATCGACCCGGCGCCGGTCAGTGCTTGTGTGCAGCAGCTGTGTCTGTGTTTACTGTCCCTGGACGGTCATGACGCTGGAGCAAATGCTGCTGCTTACTGGTGTAAAAGGAATAGGCCTACAGACTGATTTACTGTCATCACAAGCACACGCTGCCATTCAGACTCAGCTTTGGGAGTATGTGAAGCTGCTGGGAGTTTATGTTAGAAGGATCTTTGGGATTTGCAAGAATTTGGGATCATAAAAATACCATGGTTCATTTTAGTGTATGATGTGCCATAATATTACTGTAGTGATGACAATACTGTGTTTTTTTATATATATACCATGGTACATGTAACAAAAAATAACAAAAACATTGTAGTAACACAGTACCTTTTTTAAATTTTGTTGTTGTAAGGGATGGTACTGCCACAATACTATATATCTATTTAGTTATTTATTTTAAAAACACATACACTAATATAAGGAGTAACACAAGTGTCAAAGATGAAGAGGGGTTTTCTTTTCAAGTATCAAAACAATAAGTTTAATGCAGGATTTAATTTGTACATAAAAAAGCATGCATGCATTTAGAAGGTTCCTGCTTAATGCATTTAACTAATAGTATTATGAAAAAAAGTAAAAAATGCAAGATATAAGTTTGCTAAATTTGTGAGATAAAAAGTCATTAAAAGAGATACTTGCATCATATGTGCTTTCGATCACTTTTGCACAGCTAATTTGATGCAGACACCAAAATGAGGTGTCTCGTCTTTGAACCATACAATATTTTTTCTTCATAAATATAAACTATCATTTATTTATATATGAGTTATTATAGGCTAGTATTTTGTGGTTAGTCTAATATGTACGCATATACAGTATGCATGTGTGTGTGTGCGTGTGTGTGTGTGTGTTCATGCACACACACACAAGGTTATCTTTCCAGTCACTGTGCAGGGTGTGTTGTGTACAGTAAGTGTCACCATAGCAGCACGGTGAGTGGGCCTTTGACCCTCGGGATTGAGGTGGAGCTATAATGATATCTTTATGATTTATGAGCGCTGTGTATCAGACGAGCGTTTGTGTATCAAGCACTCTGTCTGTGGTTTTACTCTGGCTCAAAGCTATTTCAGTTACTTGTGTGGCTTGTGGGGAACTACTTGCTAGAAAGCTGTGGACTAACAAGCTCCAGTCTTGCTTATGTTTTAGGCAGATCAGGTAAATATGAAATATGTTTTGTGTTAGATTGGTGAAGTGGGAATTTTGTGTTGATAAGGTGGGAGCTAAAATGTATGTTATGTTTGTAAGCTGAATGTATTTGATTATTAATTTATTTTTATAGGTTTTTTTATTTTATTTTCCACAGTGTATTTCATACATAAATATAAACCAGTATACATGTAGTCTCACTAACCCAAAAAACTTTTAATGCATTTTTATTTTTTATTTTTTTGTGCTGGACTTTGTGTAAAAGGTTTCAAACGTACAGTGACGCTCGTTCTGAGAAATTCACAACTGAATCAAACTGTTTTGTTTTGTGTCATGTCAGAACTGGTTTAAGTGTAAACTGGATTCTCTTCTTTATCCTCACAGACTGGCTGTAACCATCCCATAAGACCCATCACCATGACAACCTCACCACCAATCAGATTCCGTGTCCTCTCTCTCAACTGCTGGTGAGATTCCTTTAGCTGAAGAAATACAGAATTCTCATATTCTTGAACAATATTCAACTGACCCCACTGGGAATGTTTTATAGGATTTCAGCAAAACAGAAAAAAAGCTAGATCCTTTAGAAGAGATTATGACAAATGTTTAACATCTTGACAAAAAAAATACTTTAAATACAGGGACATCTAAAAAAAATGTAATATAGCTGACTATAAGTCGCATTGTTTTTTCATAGTTTGGCTGGTCCTGCGACTTATAGTCAGGTGCGACTTATTTATCAAAATTAATTTGACATGAACCGAGAGAAATGAACCAAGAGACATGAATCAGAGAAAACATTACCGTCTACAGCCGCCAGAGGGCGCTCTATGCCGCCAGAGATGCTGCTCAGTGCTCCTGTAGTCTACAAGCGCCCTCTGGCGGCTGGAGACGGTAATGTTTTCTCTTGGCTTTTAGTTCTAAATGAATGCGACTTATTGTCCAGTGCGACTTATATATATATTTTTTTCCTCATCATGACGGATTTTTGAACTGATGCGACTTATACTCATGTGCGACTTATAGTCCGAAAAATACGGCAATTTAATAGAGATATTAATAATAAATATAATTCATAATTTTTTTCATCTATTTAAAAACATGAAACAACAAATTGCTTAAACTGTTGTATTTGAACATTACTGTATGTTGCAGGAAATACAGATTTGGATATGGAGACTTGGTTTTCATTCCTTACTGTAAAAATCTTTTAATTTTCTCTTAATTTCTAGTGGAAAGCTTTGCACTGAAGTTATAATATTAACTAATAATTTACTACAAATAACCCATGAATGTAAGATGATAGAATAAAGGGGCTAATGTAGTTTGTTGTGATTGTTTTAGGGGGATCCGATACCTCAGTAAGAACTGCAAAGAGCGCTTTGTTCTGATCGGAGACCTGCTGAGTCAGGAACAGCTTGATATAGCGTTACTACAGGAGGTAAAACACATTAAGAGAAGCCTCTTCTCAGTTTAAACGATTGATAATCATTGAATTAACTGTTTGAACAAAAAGAAGCATAAATGTTAGTACGAGATTTTACTGTGATTTCTTTTTTCTGGGGCTGTTTTGTCCAGGTCTGGTGTGAGAAAGACTTTCTGTTTTTAAAGAAGAAGCTTAACAGCGTCTATCCGTACTCCCATTATTTTAAAAGGTCAGTCGTGATCTATAATGCATGAAAATGACAAATAACAACATTTTACAAAAGGTTCTTAAAATGCACAAACCGATATGATATGACGATAAAGATGAAACTTGTCATCTTCAGTGGATTTATAGGGAGCGGACTGGCCGTGTTTTCCAGACATCGAATACATGATGCCTTTCTATACAGATACTCATTAAATGGATATCCATACATGGTGAGTCTGATCAGGTGCATGCACGAACATCCTGCTCTTCTACTTAAATAAATATAAAAATAAAGGAAGAGTAGCATTTAATTCAGTAATGCAGTTTAACACAAGCCATGATTGTTTCCTGTACTGTATGTATAACATAGCACACTATTAAATAACATATTGCTTTTATAAAATACTAACGACTGTACATAATAAAGCATGATCCACTATTTGTGATCCTAACCAGCCCAACCTAGACCCTGTGTAAAGTAAACAGTACGCCCATTATAGATACAGACGGTTGTAAATAAACCAATTTTTATGCTGCATTTATGTGGCCTCAGTTTCCTCTCTTGGTGTCAGAGATGGGTGCTTTATCTGATGCCTTGTTAATGATCAATTCTTATATCAGGCTCAACATGGAGACTGGTTTGGTGGTAAAGCCGTCGGGAAGGTCTTGCTCAACATCAGTGGGCTGAGCGTTCATGTATTTGTCACTCATGTAAGTTCATGCAAAATGTGTTATTTATAGAGCATTATAGTATTTGTTACTGTTTATTATATTTTAATTTATTATAGTATTAGTATAATTTTTGGTAACACTTTAGAATAAGGTTCCATTATTTAATGTTAGTTAATGTATTAATTAACATGAACAAACAATGAATAATACATTTATTACTGTATTTATTCATCTTCGTTAATGTTAGTTAATGAAAATACAGTTATTCATTGTTAGTTCATGGTAATTCACAGTGCATTAACTAATGTTAACAAGGACATTATTTGATTTAAATAATGCATTAGTAAATGTTGAAATTAACATGAACTAAGACTTATAAATGCTGTAGAAGGATTGTTCTTGCTTAGTTCATGTTAACGAAAGTAGTTAACTAACATTAACTAATGGAACCTTATTCTAAAGTGTTACCTAATTTTTTTTTTTTTCATTTTAAATTTAGTTTGTGGTAAGTTTATTTTGTTCTTTTTTTTTTATTCTTTTAAGCATTTTTATTAGTTTTTTAATTATTCTTTTTAGCTTCTACTCTGTGTTACAGCAGTTTCTTCTCTTTGCAGCTGCATGCAGAATATTGCCGAGAGAAAGACTCGTATCTCCCGCACCGAGTGGTTCAAGCCTGGGAGCTGCAACAGTTCATAAGGTGCTAAACGTCTGCTATATTTAGCCATGGCCGCAGGTTTATTTTGAGACTCATATAGGTTTTAATTGCACAGTTCTTCGATAACAGCCTCTTTGCAAAACTACATCAGGTTACACCAGATTCAGAAAGCAGTCAGTACTAAAAAGTGCTGCTCAGCTTTTGAGATCACACTGAACTGGACAATAGTTTTGTTGAAAATATCTCACAGCTCTGACTTGTTAAACTTCTCAGCTCACATATATAATGCTAACGACTGGTTGTCTTTTTTAATGAAGGCACACTAGTGCTGGAGCGGACGTAGTGATTCTGGGTGGAGATCTGAACATGCACCCGGACGATCTCGGCACCAGACTGATGAGGAACTACACAGGACTTCAGGACAGCTTCAGTGAGACCGCTCACTTTGATGTCAGTACTGTAGCGTGATGCTGCCTGCTTTCTCATAATGACTGAGTGTGTGTGTAATAAAAAGTCCCCTTGGTTTCTAAATCATGATTTATGACAGCCATCCTGTCATTGTTTCAGGGATGTGAGGAGGGACACACTCATATATCTGAAAACCCATTCACAAACACAGATGGGCTTGTTCCATTTGGAGGAGGAGTCCGGATAGACTACATCCTGTTCAAGGTAAATATTAGATACTTGTTGGGTTTTCTACTGGTTTTTATTATGAAGTGGTCTTTTCTGTTTTTTTAAGCAGTGTTTTTCTAACCCTTATACTGTTGCTTATGCTCCAGTTCAGTCATTTAAACAAAAGTAACTCAAGACACGAATGACAAAATATTCAAACAAATTAACAAAAGTATTACTTCCATGTCAGATCTGTTTAAAACTGCCTTCTTTACCCGTATGTTTTTGAATGAAACAGCACTGTTTTTCTGGCAGGGATCAGGGGAAGTGGATGTGAGCTGTGAGTCTTTGTCCACCACTAAAGGCCCTGTTCCTGGACATCCCTTCCCTTACTCTGATCACGAGGCTCTCACGGCCGAGTTCCTGTTTACACAGACCACAAAGGGAAATGGGTGCTCAAAGAGACAGTCTGGATGTGTTTCAGGTATTTGCTCTTCAGGATATTAGAATATAACATACACGCATTTTTGCTTCAAAAACAAAACTTCTTGCCAATAAACTAATGCTCTGTGCTTTAATAAAGTTTGAAAATTGTCTGCTTGGGTTTGCTTGCTTGTTTTTTGGATATGCGATGTGCTTTAAAGGAACAGTGCCCCTAAAAAAAATATGAATTACTCTATCTCATATTGCTCAAAATATACATGAATGAATGATTAAGTTAATAATTAAATGAATAAAAAATGATTATTTTTGAAAATGAATTTGATTCAAAATACCGCAAAAACAATAATATTGTGAAACATTGTTACAATTTAAAATAATTGTTTTCTGTTTGAGTATATTTTAACATGTAATTTATGCAAGGTTGTATTTTCAGCATCATTATTCCAGTCTCTGGTGTCATATGATCCTTCAGAAATCATTCTAACATGTTGGTTTGCTGCTCAAAATCTAACTGAACTCAAACATTTAAATGTTAGTGTATGGTTTTCCATTTTGTCACTTTCTTTCTTTCTCAGATAAGCTTCCTGAGCTGGTCAACACAGTCAATGAAGCTCGTACTGAAGTAAAGGTGGGTCTCCACTGCGCTGAGCGCATGCGCTACACAGCAGCGCGAACAGGCATTATGGGTCTTGTCCTGTTAGTGCTTGAGCTAGCAATCGCCGCCATCCCATTGTTTGCTCTGGGAACTGAACAGCCCTTTCCCAAAGCCTCTTTCTACCTGCTGGGGGCGCTGTGCTTTGCCGTCCTCCTCTCCACACTCTTGCTGTATGTCTTTTACAGCATCGAGGTGAAGGCACTGCAAGGCACTGAGGACCAGATGAGACTGGCACTAAGTAGCTTTCAAGAACAGCTTAAGGAGTCCCCCAAGGTTGTATCCTCAGACCATTTGCGAAAGCCACTAGACAGCAAGGATTCCGTTCATTTGTAGCCAGATAGTTAAACCAAGTGTGACATTTGAATGGAATTAGAGCTTTTCATAATTATAACCACTGGTGGTGGTTGAGGAGATTCCCCCTTTCTATGTAAAGCACTTTGAGTGCCCAGAAAAGCGCTATATAAATGTAAGGAATGAAATGTAAGGAATACCTGGGATCAAAGAAACCAGAAAATAAGACAATAAGTTTGTAAAATCATTATTTGTATGACAGATTACTTATTTATTTCATAATGGTCTTCAACCAGGGTCACAGAATGACTTAACATCATATAGTATAGTAATTAAAATAATACATAAATGGTAAATTTACACATACACATACTTTCGTTTTTCACTTTCATTAACATTGTTATTATTAATTTTACAAATAACAATTTAAGTGCATTATTTAGTTATCTAAAATAAAATTTTAACGATACATAATCTCAAGATGTAAATTGAAATCATTTTTTGTTTTTATCTTCTTTAAAGAGCATAGTTTAAACAAACACACACACACACAAATATGTGCCACTAAAATAATATAGTGTTCTATATAACTTAAAATATCAAAACTCATAAAGGTTAAAAGCCACTGCTTTAGAAAAATGGACCAGAGTAAATGGCATGTGAAAGCGTATAATCACTTGCTAATTGTCTTTGCTAACGCTTGTAAACGGAGACCTGCTGGGCAGGCGTTTCTGTCCCTTTTTGTTAAATGTTTCCAATCATGAGTTTGTGATGTTTTGTGCATTCATTGTGAACGGTTAAGCTTATGTCCATGATGAGACTGTTTTGGGAAACCAGAACCATCTTCAGTTATTTTCAGTTACTGTTTGAGAAAGTCAAGCGGAGAAGAATAAAACCATACAGTGTACTGTAACCACTATTAAATAGTTTGGTCAAACCACTCCATTGCTGTGTATCTTCCTTTCGTTCAACCTCATGTCTCTCTAATGTAATGTTTATTACATAACTGTACCTTTTATAAAAAGAATAAACAATGCATATCAATCTTTCAGCAATCTGGTGTTTTTATTTGGTTTCAATGTGTTCTACTTGCCACAAGAGTGCAGTGTTGGTCAAGTATTATTAGAATCTTTCGTAACTTCAAAAATTGTTTTTGGTAGCAGTAATTACACAAATATACAGTATACTGTCAGTTGCTACATTTAGTAGTTTGTGTAAATAACATTTGACATTTAAATCTGTGAACATGTTAAACTAGTGATATTTGATAGAGATCCAGATATTTGTGTATATATAACTAAAGTACTTTTTTACCTCTCCTTCTCTTTGTACCTTAAGAATAGGACCAATCCAAAGACTTTCCCATTCGCCGTCTTAGAGAGTATATGCTGTCATGTACTGTTGACATGTTCTAACATCAATAATGATACATTGTGGAGCGGGACCTGCCCATGCAGATGACTCGGTGCAGTTTTGTCATGGGTGTGGCAGGATCTGCTGTCTCCACATGTGTTTTTATTAATGCAGTCTGCTCTGCTGATGAGTCCTCACCTTAGTCATGGAGGTTCTCAGCAGTTGTGCTCATGCATGGCCTCAGGACTGCACTTAAAAGGTCTTTGTTCATAAGAAAACAATGTCTTAATTTAATACTGTAGGTAGAAAAACATGTTTATAATATCTGCAGTGGTAGTGAAGCACTGAAAGTGGGACGGTACTGTGTAGACGCCCTTTCTGATGGGCAGTTCTCCTGCAAAACTGGATTGGCAACTTTTCCCTAGTAACTCATTTGAGGGATAGTACAATAATACATACAATTATTTAGTTGAATGAAAAGTAGAAAGTATATTAATTATGTTAGTATTAAATATATATATATTATATACAATGTAACTTTTTTTGCTTTTGATGCAAAGCAGCTTTTTTATTTAAATTTGTTTTATTTAATTTGTAGAATATGTTAAAACTGTAACCAAGTGTAGTATAGTTGTTAATGCCATATACTTATGGTCATATATACTGCACAATAAATGTATATAAATCAATGTTTTACATTACAATAATGCACTGTATTTAATGAATGCATTATTCTATTGAGCTATTTTAAATAAAAATGACACACAACCACAAAAATTGTATTAGTGGTGTTGATAGGAATAATTTTAATATAAATTAATATTTATTTTAATTGTATAACTTAATTAAAATGCTAAAATACTCTAGATGTAAATTGTAATCATATTTCTATAGTCCCCTATAACTATTGTTTTTAATTTAACAATAAATACAGTTCTTTTAAAATAACTTCTGGACTCCGGAAAATTTCATAATGCTGTATTTAAGTACCAATGTGCTTCATTATTATATTTATCTTAAATACTACATCTTTTATTTATATATTTATTTTTCTCTGATTTTATTATATATATTTTTAAACCCACAGTTTCGATGCAGCGCTCTGATTTCAATAATTTGCATCTTAATTTCAATATCACCTCGTTCTGTTATCATTTATATAGGGTTTATATATTTTCTAGCGGAAGGTGCCACTTAATGAACACTTTTAATGGAGAATTGTATCTTTCGATATTTAAAGATGTAGCCTTTTAAATGTGTAAAAGCCACCGGACTCTTTAAAATGCTCTTTTAAAATGTTTTGTTAATAAATACACCTGTGCGTTGTGCCTATAATATAACAACGTGCCTGTTATAGCAACGCCCTTTCCATAATATTATGAAAATTGGACCCTTTTAAAGTATATCTATTATCTTTATTAAAAGTGACGCTTTGTTCTATCATTAATGAGCTTTCTTGGTGTAATGAGGAGTGAGAGGAGCAGAAGAACAGGTGTTGGATGGGCGTCATGGGCGTGGATGAGGGCAGGACCAGGTGAATCTCTCTGTGAGTCAAACCCTGAATCAAACCCAGAGCAGCCAGACGGAGCAGATAGCTGGAGCTTTACGAATAGGACCTCACCTGTCTCTGGAGTGGAGACAAAAGGCAAAATGATGCCCGAACCTTTAAAATCGGCTCTGTCCCTCGGAGATGTGGAGGACACGTCCCTCGCGCTTCCGTCCGATCGCGAGCTGAGATCCGCGCAGCAGCGAGTTCTGGAGCAGGTTCACACCATCAAGAGGAGCAAGTCCAAATACAGCAGCAAAAGCGTGTCTGGTCTCCCGTCCCCCACCAGTGAGTGCACTTCAGCTGATAACACACCCTTCTTTACTTCTAATATGGGAATACCATGGTATCCTTCTTCCCTGGACTTCATTTTCAAAAGCGTTCCATGGTATTGCCATGTTTTCGTTTTTTTTCTGTGATATTATATGGCGAAATCGTGGTACTTTGTACAGTTTATACTTAAATGTTAACAGTATGGAACTATTATCGGACTTTTTTGACTCTATTTTTGCAAGTTCTATAATAAATACGTAGTATGTAGGCGTACAAGCTGATGTCCGGTTTTATGCATGTAGTCTACTCATGCGTAACCATAAAATAATATATAAAGTAATATTTTCGTATGCTTTTCAAGAAAAATGTGTCTAGTTTTAGTCTTTTGATAAACAGCTCCTCATTATTTGTTTACTGGTAGTATAATTGTGGCCTATATTGAAGGTTAAAATCTTCTCTATATTTTTTATCATTTTTTATTTATTTATTTTGTCCCAAGAGAACAAAAGAATTGATTGATACAAGAAGTGTGGAATTGTTTGATGGAGTTTTATTCTAATAATACCTATTTTTATTGATCGGTCAAACACAAGAGGACATTTAATAGTCATTTAATAGTTAAAAGAAATCACTTTTATTTTAAACAGGTATTTGGGTTCATTCAGTCATGTTATGTAATGTATTTGCCTTTAAAATACTAGTCAGTCATATATAATCATTTGATTAAACTTAATTTAGAAGTAAATTATACATGTTAAAATGCATTGATTCTATAAACTCTTATCATTTATGGATAAATCATTATATGTACGTAATTCAATTCTGTGAAAATGAGCGATTTCTTTTTCTCAAATTCACTTTCAGTCAGTGTTGGGGAAAGTTACTCTTAAAAGTAATTGATTAAAATATTGTGTTACTGCCTAAAAAGTTAACTAATTACGTTACTTAGTTTCTTTTTATGAAAAGTAATGTTATGTTACATTTTTGTGTTGCTTTCACGTTACTTTTTAAATATAAGCAGGGCTTGATTGTTTTTAATATAAGAAATTCTATTCATAGCACATGGAAAATCCCCCCCCCCCCCTTTTTTTACACCAAAACATGTAATGAATAAACCTCAGGCTGAAGGAAAAGTAAATTCATGTCTGTACAGTACAACACAGGAGAAGACGGTTCAACACTCTTCAGCAACAAAAAAACAAAACAATGAAGCACCAATGATAATTACTAAATCAGTTTATTTTTGTGTGAGTGGGATGAATTAAATCACATTCACATTTAGTCTAGAACTACAGTAACATCATGTTCACACAACGCCTCTGTACTTCCCATTTCTCCCAGATTGGGGACAGGAGACTTGTCAGTCAATACATGGGAAAACAAAGTTTCCCCTGGTGTTACTTTTTTGAAAAAGTAACTCAGATATTTTCTTGTAAATTAAAAAAGTAATTCGTTACTTTACTAGTTACTAGAAAAAGGTAATCTGTTTAAGGAACTAGTGTTACTTGTAATGTGTTACCCCCAACACTGACCAAGGTATTTGGTTTCATTCAGTCATGTTAAATATTGTCTTTGCCTTTATATAACTAGTTAATTAAGACGTACACTACACATAATAAACAGTCCGTAATTTCTAATATGAACTCTAATTGTTAATGGAAAAAACACTTGCAAATTCAATACTGTAAAAAGTGAAAATGTGCACCAAAAAAAATCACTTTTGTTGTAAACCAAGGTATTTGGTTTCATTCAGTCATATAAAAATACTTACTTTGACCTGGATAAAGCCATAATAGAGTAACTTTTCAATAAAACCTGTTTTCAGAGGATTGTGATCTCTCGTTTTGTTGTAGACCACAGAAGTACCAAAAAAAAAGTGTTGACCTCTGTAAAATACATACATTACTGTATTACATGAAGATAGATGAAAGTTTTATATTTTTATTTTCATAATTCAAAATGTCCCCAATGCATATTTTATTTGTCGTTTGTCATAATTCAATTGCAGGCCCTGAAAGTGACAGTGTTTTTCACGACTTCAAGTATTCTCCCGGCGCGTCTCTCAGCGGCCCCTCGTTCAGCAGAGGAGGAAACATGACAAATGGGGTAAATGTCATCAAATATGTATATATATGTATGTGGATATAAACATTAATTTGTTCCATATGCACTCAGCATGTGTTTGCACATATGTCTTTGTAGATCATCAGGTGTGTGTGAACTAACTTTGCATCTCAGTTTCCCACGGTTGGGTGGTAAAACACACTTTTCCAATTTCAGGATGACAATGGAAACACGTTAAATGTCAAATGGTCTTTAGCTGGTAAATAATAAACTGGTTACACGTATATTTTACAAATTCGAAATGCTATTCTTGTAAAAACAATAGTTAATATGAATTGAGAGCTGAAAAAAACATCCATCAAAGACGTCAGTGGATGAAAAGCAGTTATACCTTCACCTATTTTGACATAGTCTGTAGTGTGTCCATATACCAGTGTGTTTACTTTTATACTACTTGCATAAAAAAAAACTTGTTAAATTTTCTATATAGAGTTATGCAAGGAAATAACAGAAAAAGGCTAAATGAAAGCACTCCTCTCCTTTACTTTGTATGACTCATCCCAGTGTTGTATTACCAACAGTTTCTACGTACTGTATTCTGCCAACCCTTCTTTACATTTGGGCGTATCCGCTGGAATCTTAATGCCTTCTGTGTTTTTTAAATGGCTTGGGTTTTTTTTTACTTCAGTGAAGCGTCTAATCCCAGCTGCATTGTGTTACTTAATTTATGCTTTTTTTAAGTGCATAAAACCCTGTTTTGACATTCTGCAAAAACAGTTTTGTCATTGATTTATTCACAGACATACTTTTACACAAATCATTCAGTTATTTTCTCACAAACGGCACACTGTTGCTTCTTTGTTTGAATAGATGTAGAGCTACTTCACTTGAATTTTAATGCATTGACATGCCCATAGTTATACTTTCGGCTAACACTCTTGTTCAGGCAAAACAGTGCCATGGATTAAATTAAAATGATAGTTTTTTTAGCATTATAAAGTAACATTAGCATTGTATTTCTTTCTTTTACAAATTGTGTATTTAGCATGAAAATTCAAGTGAAAAATCGAACCGTTTCTATCTCCAGACAATGCAGATGTGTTTCCACAATGTCCCCAGAATGCCTAATAACAATCAGGCCAGCGCCATGCACTTTTTGCATTAAAATCTTTGTATTTTATTTTTTTATTTTTTTTTTTTTATTTTTTTTACAAATTAGGATCTCAGCATTAACATATAAGTGCAAAATTTACTGTTGATTGAAGGTTGCATTCCGATTTTTTTCATTAGAAATTGTAATATCAAAATGAAACATTTAGTGAAAAATGTCTATGCGCAGACTATGATGTTTTCACTGTATAATTCCAGGATGAAGACTAAAGTATACACAGTCTGATGGCACTATGTAAAAAGTTTTATTTGCATTTAATTATATATTAAAATTTAGTGTTGAATTACTTTTTTGCATTTCCATTTTTTAATGCCAAATTATCATATCAGCACAAGAGAAAAGGTTAATTTGTTTCTGTGTCCAGGGTATGCAAAGACAAGGCTTTGTGCGCCAGGCCGCCAACTCCCGCAGCTTCAGCGGTCAGCGGGTGACCAGCGGCCCCAGCAAGATCGATCGGCCCTTCTACAGCGCTACAGGCACCCTCCCTGACCAAACCCGGACCACTAACCAACTGTACAGCTACAAATCCACTCGCAGCGCTCCAGACCTGGGCTTCCAGTCCACCGGCAACACCGGGGCCACCGCCACCAATGTACGCACCCAAACCACCAGACAGACCCTCATCAGGGTGCCAAATACTCAACCTGCTCAGGCTTACGGAAATGGCAATGTCCCCAGAATGCCTAACAGCAATCAGGCCGGCGCCATGCAACGGACCGTGAGACGCCCGTCTTCCCTGCAGTCCAACGGAGAGTCCAGGATGTCCATGATCAGGACCGGACAGGCCAAGGACATCTCTGGGTGAGTTTGGGAGTGTTACGATTATGATGTGATGATCTGTGACCGGTGTCTCACTCACTCGTTTGTTGATAGGATGAACTCAGAGAAGCTTCTGGCAGATATGACGATGCAAGACGCAATCGAGTATCTGTTCAGCACAGATGAGAGCTTCCAGCTGTGTGGAGCCGCTTACATCCAGCACAGCACCTTCGCTGATGAAAAAGCCAAGCAAGAGGTCTGGACCATTGGTTTTACCATGTTTTTTAGGCATATACTGAAGAAATTATTTGTTTTTTTTGCATGGTATTTCTTTACGTATATTTGATAACCCTGTCAACACCATAGTATTTGAGTTACAGTTTATACCAAAGCACCATCTAATAACATCATGGTATTTCTATAGTATATTTTTATGAGAATACCATGGTGTACAGTATCTTTGCATTGACAAAAAAAAGTACCACGTTATAAATCAGGCTACCATCATATTACATTATTTTTCAGACCTTGAAATAATGCTTTTTTTTGTACATGGTGTTAACATGGTATTCCTTAAAAAATATTAGCGTACTGTATAAATACTGTACTATTTGAATTATACACCACAATACTGAATGAATGACA
Organism: Carassius gibelio; assembly: GCF_023724105.1. Lineage (NCBI taxonomy): Eukaryota > Metazoa > Chordata > Actinopteri > Cypriniformes > Cyprinidae > Carassius > Carassius gibelio. Next base: position 2,871,580 of record NC_068401.1, on the reverse strand, counting down.
GATCAAAGTACTATGATTGTGTTTCCATAGTATATTTTTATGACAATACCATGGTACATTTTCTATGGATTGCCAAAAATGTACCATACTATTACCATGATTCTTCTGGTATTGCCATGTTTTGTAGAAGTTATGTTTTTTTTATATTTACTATGGTTTTAACATGGTCTTCTTGTACATTTTGAATTTTACAGTGTCGTGTTTTTTTCATTTTTTGCATATTTGTCACACTTAAGATTCAGATCATCAAATGAACTGTAATATTACACAAAGTAATAAAAAATGCATTTTTGGAATATTTATTTTATTTATTAAGGGAAGAAAGCTGCCCAAACCTACCTGGCCCTATGTGGTAAAAGTAAAAGCCTCCTAAATTTAATAACTGGTTATGCCACCCTTTGCAGCAACAATTGCAATCAAGCGTTTATGATAACGGGCAATGAGTCTCTCACATCGCTGTGGATAAACTTTGGCCTACTCTTCTTTGCAGAATTGTTTTAATTCAGACACATTGGAGTGTTGAATGGACTGTTTAAGGTCATGCCACAGCATCTCAATTGAATTTAAGTCCGGACTTTGACTTAGCCAATCCAAAACCTTCATTTTGTTTTTCTTGAGCCATTCAGAGGTGGACATGCTGGTGTGTTTGTGATCATTGTCCTGCTGTGTAACCCAAGTGTGCTTGAGCTTGAGGTCACAAACAGACAACCAAAAGTTCAACTTTTGTTGCATTAGTCCACAGAATATTTGCCCAAAACTCTTGGGGATAATCAAGATATTGGTCTTGGTCCCATGGATGCTGTTTTTGCCCAGTCTCTTTCTTATTGTTGAATCATGAACACTGGTCTTACTTGAGGCGAGTGATGCCTTCAGTTCTTTAAATGTTGTTCTGGGTTCTTTCATGACCTCCTGGATGAGCCGTTGTTGCGCTCTTGGTTCCTCTTAGTTCCAAAGCCTTAGAAATGGTTTTATAACTCTTTCCAGACTAATACATGTCAACTATTTTGTTTTCTCATCTGTTCTTGAATGTCTTTCGATCGCAGCATGATGTGTTGCTCTTTAAGCGTGCTTCTCTTTGTCAGTCAGATTGTATTTCAGTGATTTCTTGATTCAACAGGTCTGGCAGTAATCAGGTCTGGGTGTGGCTAGTGAAATTTAACTCAGCTTTCTGAAATAATGTGTTTAATCACAGTTCTTTCATGGTTTAACAGAAGGGAGTAGTTACTTTGTCATGTAGGGCCAGGCAGGTGTAGACAGTTTTTTTCCCTTAATAAATTAAAATATCATTTACTCAGGCTATCTTTGTGTAATATTAAAATTAGTTTGATGATCTGAATCTTTTAAGTGTGACAGATACACAGAAAAAAAATTTGAAGGGGGGAAATTGTATTTGGGAATTGTATACTACTATCTGATTGTGTTACCATGATGTTTCTGTAGTTTGTTTTTTATAATACCATAGTAAATCTATTGTAATATACCATGATTGGAGAAAGTCCATGGTACTCTATTGGTACTGTAATGTGGGACTATGGTAATATCAAGCTATATAGACAGAGACCATGTTTCTACCATATTCTTTGATTTTTTTTTAAATGATTTATTATTTTTTAAGTTAGCTTTCATTTTTATATTTTCATTTTAAATGTAGTTTTTTAGAAATTTTGTTATATGCTTAGTCTTTTTAATACTTCAACTTATTGTACATCAGTTTTCTAAAGTTTCTCATCAAATTTTTGTATCTTATATTACTTTAGCTGCATTTCAATTGAAATACTTAGTTTAAGTTCACAATAGCAGCACTGCATCTGATTGCATCGGTGTATGATAGGGTTGCACCTTCTCATTGAGTGTGTCCTGCGTCACAGGTGCTGACCCTGAAGGGCATTCCTCCACTGGTCAACCTGCTGAACAGCCCCAGTCCTCAGGTCCAGGAGACGGTGGCCGCTGCTCTGAGGAACGTGGTCTTCAAAAACCAGGCCAACAAAGAGGAAGTGCGGCGCTGCGGAGGAATCACACAGACTGTGCAGCTGCTCGGAGACACCAGCTCTGAGACACAGAAACACCTGACAGGTGGCCAACCGTCACATTCATGTCACACACACACGTGCTGATAAGAGGAACCATTCAAAGCACATGACAGGATACTAGACCACTCTACTGTATGCATGTCCTCCACTCGATGAAAGTTAATTAGTAATTAAGGTTTTTATGTCACTTTACGTTACTTTTAATATAAATCTAATTAGAAATTTAGCATTGCATTACAGGAATAAATTACATTTTAAAGTCTATTTAAATAGAAAACAGTTATTTAAAATTGTAATAATATTTCACAATATTACTGCATTTTTTTATTAACTGTCACAAACAGTTGAGTAGTGTAATTCATAAATAAAGGATTGTTCTTCATTCATAAATAAAGGATTGTTAATTCATGTTTGTTCAGAAAACATTGGCTAGTGTTCGTTTGTGTAACTTGAAATGCTAAAAAAAAAAAAAAATGAATAATAATAAAATAAAAACTAAATTACCTGGTCATAATATAACCAAAATACTAGGTTATTAGAATACTGTAATAATGATAATAATATTCATTGTTAGTTTCGTACCTAATGGATTAGCTAACATTGATAAATTGAACTTTATTGTAAAGTGTCACCAGTTTTGAACCTGAAATAAACTAACAGCAAGGATGTGGTTCAATTTTTTTGGTTCAATTGAATTTGTATCTATTTTTTTTTTTTAGGTTTGTTTTTAGTAGTTAAGTAGTTTTTATTTAGCTGTGGTTTGTAATTTAATGTTGTCCTGCTGAAAACTGTAATAATATTTCACAATATTACAGTTTAAACTACATTTGTAATCAATAAATAAATGCAGCCTTGGTAAACATAAGAGACGTTTTTCAAAAACTTTAAACGCTAAACTTCTAAACAGTAGTGTTTGCATCTCAGGCTCTGTGTTGGGCTGTGTTTGTAGCGGTCTGATCTGATCTGTGTTGGTTTTCTGTGGTCGTAGGTCTCCTGTGGAACCTCTCCTCTGCAGATAACCTCAAGCCGGATTTGCTCCGCATAGCCTTGCCTGTGCTCACTGAGAAAGTCATAGAGCCGTTTTCAGCAAGTTCAGATGACAACTCCAACAGCAGCCTGGCACCAGATGTCTTCTACAACGCCACGGCATGCCTTCGGTAACATCACCCACACTGCATTCTGTTCTGACTACAGTATGCCAATGTAAACAAGGCAAACGTCACTACTAGCTCCACACATAATACTACTATTGTTGCTGGAGCCCTTATCTGAATTTTCACCTGTACGCTGTTCAAATATTTTATCTAGATTCATATTGACTTTAGCACACCTATAGAACATCTAGAGTTTGAAACCTGTTGGAAACAAAACTGTAAATCACTTTCTGGATTATTTTTCAAGCTCTAAATTGATCGGCTGGCTTTACTGTACCTTTTAGATGCACTTTATCACAAGCTCTTCCAAGGATGATGAAGTGTGCCAGGTTAATGATACATTAAGGCAAGACACTAAAAGCATTGGTCAATTTTGAGATTTTGGCTTAAGAACCTCATTCAGGTTTGGAACCTCTTGAGTGTGTTATTAAATAATGACCGATTTTCAATTTTTGAGTGAACTGTCCCTTTAAGTTTTTGGACCATTAGAAATGTATAGATGACCACAGGCACACAGTGTGTAATACTCGCTGTGTAATATTGACATCATGCGTTTTTGCATTACATGACTGTGCCGTTAAGTTGGTTGTGAAGTAACTGAGCACCATTTTTATAAACTCAGATTATCAACATTGTAACAATCTGTCTTCATATTGTTTGTTCCTTTTGTGAATTCTGAGATCAAGTTGAAGGCAAAACCCAACATGACTGTTTCTCCTGTGTGTCAACAGCAACCTAAGCGCCTCCAAACTGGCGAACCGACATGCAATGCGCAACTGCAAAGGCCTCATCGACTCACTCATGCGCTACACAGAGAACTGTATAAATGCCGGGACACCTGACAACCAGGTAACATCTACTGAACACAGCAGATCATGAAAAATCAATCTTTTGCTTTGCTTAAACTTAAACATTATGGTCTGAATCTCTCTGTTACGAGTCAGTCTGAATCAAAAAATCTTTTAAAGCGTGTATCCTAATTAAAATACGTAAAATCAAAAAGTGTGGTCATTTTCTCTCTAATCGTGCATTGAAAGAGTTTTAAGATGGCGAGGGTTTTTTCTAAGCTAGCATCTTTATAGTGTGGGTGGAGGATGTTGGTGTGGCATTGATGATTTAATAGTGTTTTTATTAAGTTATTATGTAGTGATGGCCTAAACTTTCAAATTCCCTGAAGGAAAGCGTGTTTGAACACAAGGCGTTTCCAGCAGCTAAACTCATGCCGTCAAACTCTATTGTTGTGGATAGAAAAAATGCTGCATTACTCACGTTTAATTGACAGCCAGATTTGATCAGAAACTCGTGAACATGTCTCAACATCTGTCTTCTGTTTCGCTTGATATGCAAATAATCAGTGCATGTCAATTTCTAAACCACACGTTAGCCGCTTTTCCGCTGTCAGGCTAGTGCGAACCAGTGTTGAAACGGACCGGGCTAATAGCCTCGGACCTGGAGCACCGAGCCCAAAATCAAGATGCGTTTCCACCTCCACTGCGCTTCACTAAAACCCACCCTTTACACACCTCTCAGGAACAATGTCATCATGCAACCCCATCATTTCACCAACAAAGAGAAGATTCATCAGGAAGTGATGATCAGAAAGTCACTGGAACTAGAGCGCTCGTTTGCATGCTTTGTTATATATTTAAATCCAAAAGCAACAATGTTTTACTATAAGTGATACATTGATCATATAATGAATTAATGTATCAGGATTGAAAATGAGTCAGAAATAAAGCGGTAGCATATAAACTAATAAAAGAAAGCGGACGCAGCCTACTTATTCAGTCAAGTCTGTTTATGTTTATATGTCATATTTTTTTCCCATCAAAAATAACTTAATAATAATAAAGAAACATTGCTTGTAATCCTCCAACGAATGCATAATAACTATACAATAGCTGATTAAAATACTTATAGACGACTGGACACTACATTGCTACATTTTTGTCATTATATTGGTTATTTGTGTTCTTGTTTTCCAGTCTTTGGAGAACTGCGTCTGCATTCTGCACAATCTCACCTACCAGCTGGAGACCGAGATGCCAACTCTCTTCACTAAAATAAACGCTCTGGCCAGTTCTGCTCGCAATCGCTCTAGCCCTTCAGAAACTGGTCCGATCGGCTGTTTCAGCTCCCAGAGCCAAAAACTGCAGCAGGAGGTCTGTGGTTTTACGCTTCATTAAAGCTTGCATTTCACAGCTTAATACTTCAATAAAACTATAAGGTTCTTCAAATAATACTGAGATATTTGAGACATTTGCCAAAAGCATTGCATTACTGTGTGTGCTAGTTTTTATTGTGTTGTCCTTCATGTTTGTCGTGTCTGGTTGTGCAGCAGAGCGTCTTTGACTATCCAGTGATGGAGGACAACAATCCTAAAGGTGCCGGCTGGCTCTTCCACTCCAAAGCCCTTCAGATGTACCTCAATCTGTTGAGCACCAGTGAAAGAGACGCCACTCTTGAGGCCAGCTGTGGAGCGCTGCAGAACCTCACAGCCACCGATGGCTTGGTAAGACATCAATCACTTTGTTTTAGCATGCACCTGTTCATAGGTTGGATGCAGAGAAAAAGGAGTCTGCTATATTTTAAATATGTTTTAATAAAAAATGCTTTGTGTTATAAGCATTATTTTATTTTATTTTATTTTATTTTATTTTATTTTATTTTATTTTACATGCTCCTGTTCATGGGTTGGACATAAACATTGTATTGTGATATATTTCAATAATAATGTTTTGTATATTAAGAATTATTTAATTTATTTTGATTTAAAAAAATCTTTAAAGAATGCACTTGTTCAAGGTTCAAAAAAATCAATTGCATTTCAAATAATAATGATTTCCATATTAAGCTTCATTTATTTTATTTTTATTTTTCTTGCATGCATGCATCTATCTGTTTATATTTGATTTCAATATGACAATTATTTTTATTAAATGTTTTATATTAAGCATTGATGAAAAATGTAAGAATTTTTATTTTTTTAGTGCACCTGTTCATGGGATGTATAAAAGTATAGTGTGCATCTTTTAATGAATTGGATTCAGTCGTTTTATTTAATTTTATTATGATAATTATTATGATTAAATAATATTTTATATATTAACCATAGTTTAATTTCATAAAAATTTTGGGGGGAAATTTGAGATAGATCTATGAGCCCCTATCTTATTTTGCAGGTATCGAATGTATTGAGTGATACGATCATCCAGAAGCTCAACGGTCTTAAGTACATCAGTCCGTTGTTGCAGTCGCCCAATGCTGCTCTACAGAAAAGTGCAGTCGCTCTGATCGGGAATCTGTCCAGATCCACACGTACAAACAAAACCATGGGTAAGCCAATGTGTGCCATCACTCAAGGATAATACGCATAACATTGATGTGTTATTGTTTGAAGGAGTTGCATCATGATTGCCGGTCTGTTTTGACTGCTTGTTCTTGTTTTGCAATCGCTTTGGATCTCTGTTGCCGTTTTTGTCTTTAAGTTTGATTATTGCCTGTTGCTGTGTTCTGTAGTTGTGTCTGCTTTAGCACTGTTTTTGACCCAGTGTTGAGGTGTTTTTGACGTAGCGTGTGTTTTGCGGTGGTTCTGATGATTGTTTTTGTTCGTGAAGCTCGGCAGACTCTCCCGCAGCTGGTCGGGTTCCTGAACTCAGGGTTCACGAAGGGCGACTCCTCGCCCGAATACGACAGCACCATGGCCACAGCTATTCACAGCGCACACACCCTGATGAAGGCGGACCCCGAGATCAGCAAGAGTCTGCTGAACAACAGCCTGATCAACTCCTTCAACAACATGAGTCTCAATCTGTGAGTGCGCACTTCCTACTGCTCATTCATCTTAGTAAACAGGGTTATTCTTCATATATGAATCAGAATACTGCAATTAAGAAGGCAAAACAAAATATAAAGACGTAATTCCTCCTTGTTTTGTATTTTTATTGCACTTTTTACCATGCATATTGTTCCAAAGAAACATTTTTATAATGACATTAAATCTATTTTTATTCTCTTGTATTTGCTTTTTTTTCCAATGTCAAATGTTTGTCATTTTTTGTGATTTATCAGGGGTCTGCCGAAGTCCAGCACTGCAGCAGGAGTTCTCCTTCACAGTCTGTGGTCAGAAAAGAATTTTCAAAGTTTCCTTAAAAAGGTAAGAATGCAAATATGATATTTGCTAGAAATGTTTGATAATACAAATAAAAATCTGTGGGTTCTATGCAGCAGAGAATTCAAATCGAGAAAATTTTTCTCTCTACAGTATAAGTTTTGTGAGCTGCTCTATGGTTTTTTGGAAGTGTAAAAGGTCATTACAGGTTCCTTTTGATCAGTGTTTTGGTTGGTTGATATATTTATATAGTGCTTTATACAATACAGATTGTTATAAAGCAGCTTCACATTAATAGAAAGCAAAACAACAATGTATATATTGTAAAATTCCTCAGTTATCAATCCAAAACTTGTTGCTATAAGCAACTTACAGAAAATAATAGTATTTTGATTCCACTCAGTTTAGTTCAGTATCAATGCAGCAAAGTGCATTATTTTTTAAAAAGAAAATAGTGCAATTTATTTTTAATTAACTAAGAATTACATTTATTTTATAATTATTGAACAATATTTTATCAATTTCAATTACAAATATTTTTATTTTTTTCCCCAAATGTTTATCATTTCAGCTTTAATCAGCTCTATACAGAAGATAATATTATATAATAATATATAATAATGTTGCTTAGTCTCTTGATCTACTTCAATACGGTTCATATTTTGTTCTCCATAATTTAAAACTGTATAATTATACTTTATTTTAGATTTCTTATGAGCACTATTTTTTGTATCTATTATTATACTTATATTAATCGTCTTTTAAACTCCAGCTGAGCAAGCCAAAAACAACATTGGCAAGAAAAACAACGTTTTGATCCCTTTATTCTAGGTGTGGATTTATAAAAACAACCTTTTCCTTTAAAACAGCTGGTTATTAAACACCTAGTCAGAGCATCAGACGTGTCGTTCCTGTGGGTGTGTGTGTGTGAGTGTGTGTGTGTGTGTGTCAGGCGGTTGAGGGTTTTGGGTGTGGTGCGGAGAGCTAGGTGTGTGTGCGTAAGTGCTTACGGGTGAAAAGCAACCACACCTCACCACACCGACCCTGCAGTCACGGCTTTGTTTCGGTCTCAATAACCTGAAGAATCCAGCCTCACTGGTTTCACTCAGTGATCAGACGCTGATAATGTCATTCTAGCTGTGAAGTCAGACTTTATATAAACATACATCGGTAAATTCTGGTGTGAGGACATGTTTACTTGAATTAGTTGGTTTGTGTTATAATATTTGACTGACCTATGTGTGTGTTTGTGTGTTTGTCTTGCAGCAAGGCATGATTAAGAAGTCTTTTGTGAATGACACAACGTCAGCTGCTTTCAGATCTCTTCAGGTGATCGACTAAGAAGCACTTTACAAACAAACTGCATTTTAATTGCATTGCATTTTAGTTTCGGTTAAGTATTGCAGAAGAAATGGTGAGAATGAGCTTTTATTTCCTTTGGGGCAGGAGACGCTTTTTGCAACAATGCATAACAAATGCAATAACAAAAGCATGATTTTATTTTTTTCTATGACTCGTAGTATTTTCATCAGTTAAGATGATTTTATATACCTTTGTTTGTCTTTATAATATGTTCTAAAATGCAGATGATTTTATGAGAGTATTACAGGTTGTTTGTGCAAGTTTAAGATGTTATATGTTATACTGTATGATATATTATATATCAGACAATATAAATATGTATGTGTGTATGTTAGTCAGTCAACGAGTAAAAGGAATGATTGTAGGAAGTTTCTTCATTTTTCAAGTTTCATCATTACAAATATGATTTGTAATGGCTGTTGTGTATATGGGTGTGGATCAGTTTGTATGTTTCAGCTCACAGCAACTTCAAGCTAAGTTTCAATAAAGTTTTCAACATCACTGGTCTGTGTCACATTTTAATTTGTAAACTACATTTACAAAATCACTGTATTATGCATGCATGCAAAAAAGGACATACTAAAGCATATTAGTCTAAAAACGAATGTATTCTAACATATATACTTCATCATAATGTTTTGTAAACATTTACAATCATGCTTGCAATTCTCTGAAAATGCATACAATGCTTTTAGATTTCAATTATATCTCCTTTCACTACACCGATTATGATTCATTAACATTAAAGCTGCGGTAGGGAACTTTTGACGCTCTAGCGGTTAATAAACAGAACTGCTTGCGTCTTGCGGAAGAACATTGTAGCCGGATCTACTTCTCTCTGTTTATGTCTATGAAGAATCACAAAGGTACTGGGTTACTCCGCCGCGGTACCCCCGAAGCAATCTAAAATAGTCCGAATATAAACACTTATTATAGGTGCACCCTAGTGATTCAGGACAAGCTAAAAACACGGTTTGGAAAATGGATTCATGGTGTACTCGCCTATTATATATTATAAACGAATGCTCTGATTGGTTGTTTCTTACCAGGAGCGGATGAATTTCTGCAAATGGCAATAGGACCACTGGGAGGAGCTAGAGGAGCTTGATTTTTTTTCACAGATTATCTGTCTCATATTCTACTGTCAGGACATAATGACAGGTTTAACAAATATGTAAAAAATACATTTTTACAAAAGTTACCTACTGCAGCTTTAAGATAATACAATCATAAATGACAGCTATACACATCACGGCACTTTCATTATGATGACATGCATTTAATAAACACTGAAAAGAGTAATCCATTTCAAATGGCAAGTTATTTATTAGTCACTTTAACATCAACTTCAGTGATTCATATTTCAGTCAGATGCCTGTTATTATTCTTTGTAGTGCTTCAAAAAAAGATGAATACATGAAAGCATATTATTTATGATTACATTATCAGTGTGGTAGACGTTGCTGGTGTCTTCATGAAGCTGCTTTATTTACGTAGTCCTCTCTTACTCTTCGGGCCTTTGGAACTTAAAGAAAAAAAAACATTTTAAATAAAAGTTAATTATGCAAGTGATCAGTGTGGCATCATATGGTTGCCTTTTTGTTTTTGGAGCGACCTGTGATGTATTTTGGGGTCATGAAGAATACAACCGTTTTTGTTGCTGGATTTAAAAAGCTTCTTCAATGGCTTCAGCCTCAGTCTTTTTAGATCTGTTAATACTGTTTATTTTTAAGAATATGTGACCCTGGAGCACAAAAGCAGTCTTAAGTCGCTGGGTATACTTGTAGCAATAGCCAAAAAAAAATATATATATATATATTGTATGGTTCAAAATAGATTTTTTTATTTATGCCAATATCATTAGGATATTAAGTATAGATATTAAGTATTTTTGATTAGTAATATGCATTGCTAAAAGCTTCATTTGGACAACTTTAAAGGCGATTTTCTCAGTTTCTAGTATTTATTTATTTTTTGCACCCTCAGATTCCAGATTTTCAAATAGTTGTATCTCTGCCAAATATTGTCCTATCATAACATGTTAAGACTGGTTTTGTGGTTCAGGGTAACATATAGCATGACCCAAAATACCCACCCTTACAGTAGGTGTTAACAAAATCCATCTTCCTTTATTTAGCTGCCTCAGATTTGACTTATTTTGTACAGGTGGATTTCCAGCATGTGTTGTCTTGATCTGTGGCAGTAGCGAGGTCAGACCAGATCAAATCTCCCATTCTTCTAGTCCAGGAGCCCCGGGTCTGTCTGATCCCCTGTAACTTCATCCTTAACCCCCAAACAGCTGCCGGATCTGTCTTTATTCTGTGTGCCCATCATAACAGATTCATTAAGTGCACTGGAGAGCCTGGGAATGTGGATCCCCTCAGGGAAACGCTTTCGATTAATCATCTTGGAACAGAATCTGAAGTTTCATACCTATAGTTAACTACAGAAATCCTCTGTTAGACACCACTTATTCCCACAGATGAGCCCGATGGAACATCCCAGCTGTATTTCGGCTCAGTTCAGTACCGGTCGGTCGCATTAACAGAAACAGCTCGGCAAGTCCAAACAGATTTGGCATGAGTCAGACAGAAGTCATGAGTTTGGCGTGAGATACTTCACCTATCCGACAAACACTGGGTTTGACTACAGGGATTTGTTAAGTTCGTTGAATGATGGGTTTGAAATAGCAGCTGTTTGTTATATTATGATGGTTGTGGTCTTGTATTAAACTACCTGACTTCCAGAAGGCTCGAGCTCATGACCACATTCTTAAAAAAAAGTGCCATGTTTAGTAGATATATTTTGCAACTAAATTAGTCCCATATACGTTGTAAAAAGTAAAAATGTGCATTAAATTAAATGATTTCTGTTGCATTAACTTAACTATTTAAATCAGTCTACTTTGATTAATTCCTTATTATTTTCCTGAATATTAAATTATTTTATTGCATTTACTTGATATCGTCAGATTGATTCTTATATATATGAATCAATTTGATGATATTAAGTATATAGATATGATATAATAACAGTAATCTATATCAATATATCTTGTTTTATATCAATATATTTTTGTTACCTCACCAACATTTTTTAGTGTATATTTTTATATTTTGCAAAAAAACCTAATAATATTGTTGCATCAGCCGAATTGCATCAAATTGGTTCAGTAATTTAAAGTTATACTTCTTTCTTAAATTAAACTAGTTATTTTGGATTAGATTACAAAACTTTTTTTACGGTGTATATTTTTATATATTGCATATAATATATAGGAAATTATTATATAAAAACATGATAATACCATGTTATTGGACACTAGTATGATGGTCTTTTTGAAGTCCATCATAGATTAAATAAATATTTAGACTCAAAGTACACCTTTTAACTTAGAACTATATATTTTAAGTTTACAAAAAATTGTGTGTGTGTGTGTGTGTGTGTGCATAAAAATATATTAAATATCAACATGATAATGCAATGTTTTTGAAAACTAGCATGATGGCATCACTATAATATTCTTTAAAGTATCTTAAAGTGCCTTTAAAGACCATATGGTATACAAACTTGATCATGATATATTTGATGCTATGCTAGATTAGCCTATAGCGGCATTACATGTCTTAGCTTGGTCTTCACCCAGGTCTGTCACACACTGAGGTTAATACTTTGTTATTTCAGGACTATTGCTCATCACTGTTCATATCTGAGCTGAAGGTAACATGTTTTATTGTATAACCGTTGTTTGATATTTAACACCTATAGGGGCTATGCAGGTTTTTAGCTGTTCACGCAGCTGAACGGGGTCACATCTGTTTTCTCTTTTCCCAAATGTAAAGACAATATCACACTGAATTCAATTTGAGCTGCCTTCATACATATCTGATTTTTTACAACATGACTCCAACTTTAATGTTTAATTGACATTCATGATGGCATGATTGATAACTGCTGGCGTGAATCAAAAATAATTAGTGAATTGTGAGGTATTGTACAAACTGTATGTTTACAATATAAATCCACATATACACTTTCGTGCAAAACATTTTAAAAGAAATTAAAACTATTATTCAACAAGGATGCATTCAATTGATCAAAAGTGACAATAAAAATGTTTGTAGTGTTATGAAAGATTTCTATTTTAAATAAATGCTGATGTTTTGAACTTGCTATTCATCAAAGAATCCTGAAAAAAATGTTCCACAAAAATATTTAGCAGCAGAACTGTGTTCAACATTAATAATCAGAAATGTTCATTAGCAGCAAATCAGTATATTAGAATGATTTCTGAAGGATCATGTGACACTGAAGACTGGAGGAATGATGCTGAAAATACAGCTTTGTATCATGGGAATAAATTCTATTTTAAAATATAAAAAAGAGATTTTAAATCGCAATAATATTTCACAATATTACGGTTTTTACTATATTTTTTAAACAACTAGATTTAGCCTTGGTGAGAAAACTTTACAACATTAAAATCCCAAACTTTTTGCTGTTGTATATTTCGTCTAATTTCACATAGGCAAAAATATGATGATTATTGTCTAAAATGTGGGCCAAAAGATCATGTGAACAACCTCACAAAAATAAAAGAGAAAATCTAAATTCTGGCACTTTGGTTAGTTGTATGAACTTACATGCTGTATGCTTACTTTTTCTGATGGTCACTGACACGATTCCTAAGGACGGTGATCTATGAGACAAAAAAAATATCACACACATGAATCTGTCTCGGTGAATCATCACCGTAAAAGCTTTGCTTCCTTCTCATGTCAATCAAACAGTGTTTCCGGGAACCGGCCCAAATGATTGTTCTGCCAAGTCTGTGCTGGGTGTGACTGCTTGTGTGTGTAATTGATAGTTGTACCGTACTGTACATCCCATAAACTCATCCTCTCCTAATATTACGACTCCTCTAACATCATGTCAGGCTTTGTGGATGTGAAACCTCACCTGGTATTTCTGGCACATGTATCTGTATTGCAGCTCAAACTTCTCGGCTTGAAGTTGGCACATCCACTTCCAGAGTTCGTTAGCGGTTTCTCTGCATAAAAGCACATGAGGAACATGACTAACCAGTCCATGAGTGTGAAGCAACAGTCTGTGGCTTCATGCCACAATGCATGTAATGCTACTTCACTATAGTTAATGTATGTGCTGTCATGTTTTAACAACTCCCTCACCTCAGTTTATCGGCACTCAGGTTTTCGATGTTCAGTTCCTTACGGCGTTCACTAAGAATCGTTTTTTTCTTCTCCCTCTCTGTTTGCTTCTTAGGCCGACCCCTCTTGTCTGTCTGTCAATCAAAACAAAACAAAACAGAAAATAAGCATGTAGTGACAGTGCACCGTGACCTTTGACCTCTGAGCTCATTACTCTTTGCATGTATCCGGTGTACTGGAAGCTCGCGAGAACCTTCTTCTTCTTCGCGTCATCATCAGCCTTCCTCTTGGCCTCTTCCTCCTCTTTTCGTGCCTTTTCCTCCTGAAAAATATATTAATTAATGGGGTCATGATATGAGAAATTAAATTTGCCTTGATTTTTATGCCATATTTCACAGCTTAAAACTTCCTCCTCATTATAAACAAAGCATTTGTTTAATCAAGCTCTGAAAAATGACTTGTTTGGATCTGAGGCGCATGATGACATCACAGGGGCACAAACATTTGCATAAACTCCGCCTCCAGAGCAAGGAATCGACGAATAGTCTTCTTCTCACCATAGGCCAATGCAATGACGTCAGCCAATCATAACAGTGGACGATCACTGAGGAGCCTTAAAGGACACGCCCCTTAAAACAGGTCGTTTTAGACAGGGGGTCAGAATGAGGGTTTAAAAATTATCATTTTTCCATGTTTTTTTTTTTCAGTGCAAAAAAATTAATAAAGTAAACCTCAAGAAATATATATATAAAAAATACTTTTTAAAAAATCCATGTCACGACCCCTTTAAAAATCATATAAAAACGGTATCTGTGAAATGTCTGGTGTCATTTTCTTCCAGTAATTTTAGCATAACCAGACCATTATGCTACTTGATATTGCAAAGTGGTATTAGTTATCATATTATATTAATTTATCATCGTAATCATAAACAGAACGGTTTGTAGTGCAAACAGTTTTCCTGTCGATTGCACTTTCATTAATCATCTAACATTAGTAAACGTTTTTTTAACCTGTAACAGCTAATGATTTGGAAGCCGGAAGTCTCGCACATTCAAAGAAAATAGCTCATCTCCATGTTGTAAAATAAAAGGTGAACAACATCGATGTGATGTCTACTTTAAGGAACTTACGGCTAGTTTGTTTTGCCGCTCTTTTTCGCGCTCTGTGTGGACCCGGTGCTGCTCCGCTCGTTCTGCCCTCCGGTTCTCCTGATGGTCAACATAGACAACACGTACATTTACCAAACTTTGAAGATGCACTTATCATATTTAGCACATATGAAAGCTTTCAAACATATTTAGAGGCACTTACAATATCAGTTGGAATAGAAGATTTGTAATGCTTTTGAAAGAAGTCTCTTTTGCTCACCAAAGCTGCATTTTTTGATCAAAAAGTCAGTGAAAACAGTAATGTTGTGAGCTGTTTTCACTTGAATTCATTGTAAAATGTTACTTACTCCTGTGATTAAATTAATTATGCTGCTCAAGAATTTTTTTTATTGATATATTGTCAGTGATGACAACAGTTGTGCTGCTTCATATATTTTTGTGGAAACCATGTTACACTTTATTTTTCAGGATTTTTTGGTGAATAGAAAGTTCAAAACAACAGCACTTATCTGAAAGAGAAAGCTTCTGTAACATTATAAATGCTTTACTGTCACTCTTGATCAGTTAAATAGATCCTTGATTAACAAAAGTACTTTTTTCTTTTCTTTTTTAAATCATACCAATCCCAAAGTTTTTAATGGTCATGTATCACAGTTTCCATTCGGATCTATAGAGATAATTTCAGTCACATCTTATCAAATACACTCGTTTTCAGAAGACTCAGATGTAGTTTGATTTTGTTTACCAACAAAACCTAGTAAATCAATAGCATTTTGTCAGCAGGGTGATTTAAAAAAAAGGGTTCACCTGTTTTTACCATAGTTGCTGTGGTGAGGGTTTATTTATTTATACTGTAATGTGTGACAATAGTTATGAAGAAATTAATTACATTTTTATAAAAAACAAAAAGTCTTACAATCCTTTGGCTGAGGTTGATCAGCTCTTCTTCTTCTTTCTTTCTGCTCTCAAAGTGAGCCTCGATGAGCGTCTGTAGCTCCGTCAGGTCTTTCTCCATACGTTTGCGGTGAATGTCCTGAGGATACGGTGTTCAAGGTAATTATATTATAGTGGTAATGTACAGTACAGTAGAAACTACTCGCAGCACATGTTTTATGACTGTGCAGGTCATAAAACACTGTTTAGTTTAGTAGCAGATAATTCAGAGTGATTTATTGGCATGACAGGTATTAACATATATCTGTATCGCAAAAGCATTTGCAGAGCGTTGTTGCTGACATGCACAACACGGCAAAGCAAACTTGCAGTAGTAAACAAATGAATGCAATGTAAACAAATGAAAGACCTGTATGCTACAATAATTAAATGAAGTATGATGCACCATAAAATAAAATAAAATACTCACATCAAAATCAACTTTCTCTCCATCAGGTATTTTGGGAGGCACCAAAGCTGGCACAAAGGGTCTAATAATCAACAACAATGCTTTAGTATTTTTTTTTTCATGCTTACATTTGGAAATGCATTGTTATACATTATACATAAGCTATTTCATTTATAAAAACTTTTTGCACACATTTGAAAGTTTTACTTACTTATGTTTTGGTTTTGTTTCTCCTGCATCGTCCAGTTGGCAGGAGAGTAAAGAAAAATTACAAATGTATTATTTAATTGCGGATGATTTTACTGTTGTTTCTTTTAAAGGGGGTCAAAGGTCATCAGGGCTCAGTTTCTAGGGTGAAACCAGTTTTGAGTGAGTCTGATGTTATCACTTTACCTTCTTCCCCAGGTTCCTCAGCAGCATCTACATGAGAAAAGACAGCTATGACAGCAATGTAAAGATCCACAATAGATACAGAAGCCTTGAAGGCATGTTTGTTATCAGAAACGAAAAGGTATTTTGTCTAAAAAAAAAAGGTCACCATTGTTTTCAGAGTATTTCATCTTAAGAAATCTGGAAGTGTTCGAAGCTTCTTAAACATAATGGATGTGTTCCATTGAGCTGACAATAGCTGACATTGTTCTAAACTTCATCCCAAATTTGTCACCTTTCAGTGACTTTGTGAACGTATAATTATTGGGTGTTGTTGATCGGATTATAATCACTTGCTGAATAAACCTTTATTTTATTACCTGTATGATGTGGATTGGGTGTTTGCTTCCCGCTGGCCTCTACAAGCCCTAAAACATAACACATAAATAGGAGGATTTACCTGGAAACACATAATGATCCGCTTGAAGTCTTGCCCTGTGTTTCATTATACACTAACTGTATATGCTACTGCATTACTTAGTTATTAACCCTGAGTGATTATAATTCTGAAGAACTAATATATTAAAATAAAAATGGTGTAGGAGTTACTTTGAATCAATTTTGACTAAGAAATTGGTAGTAAATTTCACAAATAATTACAAAGAAATGGCAAATAACACACTGAATTAAAGTAGAAAGAACCTAGCTAAATAACTGTTGTTTAAAATTATAAATATTTTACTTTTGGAAATATTAACAGGCATTATCCATTTTAGAAAACACACAAATTAAGCTAAGAGGGTTTTATTTTCAGTCCCTATAGCAAAAGAAACTAAGAAATTATATGATGCATGAAAAAATTGCCTAGTTATGGCTTAAAAATTGAACATTATTTTCATTCTTTTAAATTAATAAATTAATCATTAATTTGTTCATCCAAATATAATTTACCCTTTTTTATTTCGGGAAATGCAATTGACAAACTTTTTGAAATTTACCCAACAACATCATCTGTTCTATTCAGAGTCAATAATGGCAAACATTTTTCATCACAAAAAAATAAATTAATAAATAAAATGAAAAAAAAAGGATATAATTGTGACTTTCTGAATTTTTGTCTCTTCTGTATCAGAATTGTAAGATATAAACTTGTAATCTTTATAATTCTTATTATTATTATTATTATTAGTATTACTCCAATGCAGAAACAAAAAAAGCAAACAAACAAACAAATAAATAAAAAAATAGGTACAAATTTATATATAAAAAAGAAAATTGGGAATTGTAAGAATTGTGAGATATAAATTCAGAGTTGTGAGGGAAAAAATTTAATTGGTTTTATATAAAAAAAATTCAGTAAAAAAGGACTTATGCAATAAAAAGTAACAATTAACTTTTTACAAATTTTCATGCATGGCATAAAAAAAGCTTGCAAAAAAATCTCATTCATTATTAGCTGTGACTTTAGCAATAGCATTAGAACAAGCTCCTCAAGCACCTCCTCATCCCACAACTCCTCAGAGCAAAGCAGACTCAGACAGCGTGAGAACATAATCATGCATATGCTTGCAAATGAGCAATGCATGCATGCACAATACACAGACTCTCAAACACACACTTATCTGAATGAGGACATATGTTGCTTTTATTAAAATTGTTATTGTTTTTGTTTTGTTTTTGTTTTTTTTTACTTTTTTTAAAGAAAAATATATTTCTTCTATAGACAATAAACCATTTTGTTCATTTTAGGATAGATTTAGCTCACTACTAGAGATAGTTTTGTCACCAAAACAACTCCAAAATGCACACATACTTCAGCCTCATTTAACTCTTTGAATGCATATAAGGCGCTTGAGAGTAGATGAAGCAAATCAGGCCTCATTTAAACAATAAATTCTAAGAATCGTGAATGATGTCATGTAGGGCTGTTAGATAATGTGGTTTGGCAAACTGCTGGTCCTGATACTCCACCCTCGAGCTAATCCAGCCCATAAACACATCACATAAACTCCTCTGATATCGGTGTGTGCTGCCAAAGAACATGATCTCACAACACACACCCCAGCGCTGGGACCAAATGTTACTTTAGAAATATACAGTTTAAATGCAGTATATGTACAACTATTTGTATAAATAAGAAAAGCATATTTTCATTATATATAGATATTACATTTACACATTTACATAGTTTTATAACATCAGTTATTGAGATTATGTGTCTATTTATTATCTATTTTTTTATTTTAGGGTCATTGATATACTATCAGGGTTTTCTTAATATTTTTTATTAGATTTAAGACTTTTTGTTTTCACTTCAGTTTAAGGTTTAGTAATTTTCTTGTGTTCCCACTAATGCTTCGAAAAGTCATGGGATGCCAAAAAATGTGGAAAGTGTCAGCTAAATTCTTCTGCTGATCCCTTATCAGTTTCTGTGGGTCTAATTTCAGTGGGCTAAACACATTCCTGTCGCATGAAGAGACGGTTTGTAGTCAAAATACATGTCTTTGTTCAGTGCGTCCTCATTCGCTGTGAATCTCACTCTCTCCTCTTCTGGTCAATAGAGGTAACCTTTAACTGAGGTCTCAGGGTAAAAGCCCGGGAGCCGATGTGCAAACCGAATCATCTTCAGGGAGGAAACCTGATTCCCATTTGGGCCGGCCGAGAGAGGGAGAGACTGAGCTTGCCATTGTGCTCCAAACAACAGCCCTTCTCAAACACATGCACCTCTCTCTGCTTAAACTATGCTTTTAGGAAAAACAGCAGTAAAATCATAGAAAATTAAGCCTATCATGCATGCATTTTAATCATTATGAATAATCAGAAGAATCATCAAATGCATTTGTTAAGTGTCTCTAAATAAAGTGTATTATACTGAGTCATGCATGCATGTTTAATAAAAACCGACTATTAAGTGAAACATCAATGCTATGCATTTGATCCCACAATAGCATAGATTTAGATTATAGCCATAATTATATCTGTCCAAAGATCTGTGTAAAAAGGTGAGGAAGCTAAATTCTGCCGTATAAAAAACATCAAAATAATGGCATGCAAATCATAATGACAAAAAGTCGAAACTAAGAGAAAAAAGGTCATAATTATGGCAAAAGATTGATAATTCTTCTTTGTCATAATGACTTTTAATATCAATGACTTTTTAATTTCATAATTTCATTTTGTCATTATTATTTAGAGTATGATTTTTTTTCTTATGTGGTGGAAATGACTTGAAAAAGGTGAAATGTTTTATATGAGAGGGTGTTTGCGTGAACATCTTTTAGAAATCTCATGACAAAAAAAACTTTTTTTTTCTTATGTGGCTGATGTAAAAGTTAAGATGTTCTATTTTAAAGTTGTTTATTTGAATTAATCCTTTTAGTAATTTCAATATGCTCATTATTCATCTTCATTAAAAAGGTATTTTGTTGGGTAATCTAAATTATTATTTTAATTCAGTAAAAATCAAAATTAACTATTTAAGTGAAAAATAATACTTATTGTAATATTTGTATTTTTTCCACTTTCATAGGATGTTTTTTGTGAGTTGTTTTGGGGTTTATAGGCAAACTGTGAGTTTAAGATCTACAGTAACTCAGATTTATTATTTACAGACAACCAAAATTTAAGATGAAAACTTACCCTCCTGCTCCCTGGACAGAAGCAAACAAGATGGGAACGTTACATTAACTTCAGCAATCCCTATAAACATGTCAGTGATTGAATGTGTGTCTGTGAATAAACTTCATGCATTTATTCTCTTGTTACATCCTACGCAATGCATGTAATTGCTCTTAAATGAAGCACAAGACACTTACTCATACTCCACGTCCTCTCTGTATGACATGCTTAGATTAAGACCTGTTTCATATACAGATTACAGAAGATTTTGTCAGCTTTTTCAGTGATTGTACTACGATGACGACACATTAAAGGATCAATCCCTATCATTCTTTTGGTGGAGATGTGCAGATATTGTTCTTACCTGTCTTTAGGTTGGTCAGGATGAGGTTACTCACCAGTCTGTCACCGAAGGCAGTTTGCTCTTGAAGCTGATCTGCAATAATGTATAAATTGTCCCAAGATTACATGGCTATATATGTGATGTTTGGTTGACAGAGGGTGGGCTGGACATGCCTCCGCACATAGATGCACCTATGAACACACATAATACATGCACAATGAGAACAAATGACACATTATCTCTCTGTGTCTGTGCATCGTGTCTATTCTTAGATCGGCTGACAACTGCGTGCTCGTATGATGATCTTAGAGCTCGGACTGTTTTGGACTGATCGTTTTTTTTTGTACAAAAGTGACTTAGGTGGTATAAGATTTAGATACTGGTAAATTAAAGGAATAGTTCACTCAAATGTAAAAAACTTCTGAAAATGTACTCACCCTCAGGTCATCAAATTTGTAGATGAGTTTGTTTGTTCATGGGAACAAATTTGGAGAAATGTAGCATTAGATCACTTCCTCACCAATGGATGCTCAGCAGTGAATGGGTGCCGTCAGAATGAGAGTCCGACTGCTGATAAAAACATCACAATAATCCACAAGTAATCCACACCACTCCAGTCCATCAGTTAATGTCTTGTGAAGTGAAAATGTGTGTTTGTAGGATGTTTTAACTCTTAGATTGCACTTCTGGCTAAAATATGTGGTCATAATCCTTAATATTGTTTTCTTCATTGAAAAAGTCATCGTGAATCAGGAAAGAAATATGCACAGATCAAGTACCCTAAAACAGTTTTAAACAAAGATTTAGGTGTATTTTAATGTGAGAGAACAACAAAAGATTGGAGGAAGCGTTATTATTGATTATGGATTTATATTTTTGGCAAGAAGTTTTAAGTTAAAACGTCTAAATGATAGATTTGTTTCTTACAAACACACAGCTTTTGGCTTCTCAAGACATTAACTGATGGACTGGAGTGGTGTGGATTAATTGTAGACTACTGTGATGTTTTTAGCAGCTGTTTGGACTCTCATTCTGACGGCACCCATTCACTGCTGAGCATCCATTGATAAGAAAGTGATTTAATGCTATATTTCTCCAAATCTGATGAAGAAACAAACTCATCTACATCTTGGATGGCCTGAGGTATATGCTATTTCTGAAATTCATGCACCAAGGTCTTTCACATCTGTGAAGACTTGCATCTGTCTAGGTCATGGTAAAAATGTCTAGTAAATCTAGTTGAGCCGAAATCTGTCTAGGCAGCACTCATAAACGTTGACCTGTGGCTCATTTCCTGTGCCTGTTTGAAGGGTCAAAGCATGTCAAACCCTGCAGGTGAGAATATTAACACAGTTAATCACAGAATCCATTATTCATTCAGTGAGTAACTAATGTGACAAGTGTGACCTGCTGGAGAATCTCTATTCTTTATTATCTCACCGGGTGTCTTATTAGTTTTTATTAGTCTTATAGAAAGTTTGAAGCTGGTCAGTCTCAGTAAACAATAGCTTCATTGTACTGTATGTAACCAGACTGCACATGTATTATTATTAGTTGTATTTGTACTGATTCCTCTTCTTATTCTCGTCCAATGGGAGTCTATGACAGCCCTATGAACAGAATATATAGGAAAATGATGGAAGTTGGCACACTTGTAGTGATGGTCATGAATAGTGATCTGACCAACTTTGGGGTCTCTAGGACAAATTCTATATAGCGCCACCAACAGTTCAAAAATTCAACATTGAAATGGTAATAACTTATATAATATACAACTCAATTTTTTTTCTAAAATTTGGCAGAGATAATCTATGGACCAAGCCACATAGAAGTGACTGAACAGGTTTTTGATATTCATTTCCATTGCTGAGAAATAGCCTTGTATCACTGCTTGCAGCTCTATTTATTATTAATATTATTTTATTAATTAATTTTTTCGAGAGCACCTACTATAAAAAGTATTCTGTAAATTAGATTGGTTTTATTTTCTTTATTTGTGGTTTGTTTATTTATTTATTTATTGTTAAATTACAGTATAGAATTAGTTATATATAAATAGATAAAATGTATCTCACATGAAAAGATTGAAACTTGATTTTAACCACCACTGTCATCAATACAAAATATGAAAAAAACTAACATTATTATTTATATTATTATATGGGCTGCATAAAGTAAAAAATATATAAAAATAGCCTTTTTTATTAAACAATAACATCCCAAATAATATCAAAATATCAATATATCAATATATATATTTATGACAAAATATATGAGATATATAATTATAGATGTCATAAATTATCTGCAAAGTGTCATTTAAATTATAACGTTTTTTTATAATAATTTTATCACAAAGAGATTCATAAAAAATATGCAAATGCATTCTCATCCTAATAAAACACTATAACATTTTATTATGATATATATACAATATATTATGAATTATATTAATAAAATAAAAAAGGATTTTTTAAACTGTATAATATCAGCGCTAATAGAGAGACTGTCTTCCTGTCCTCACTTGCTCATTCAAGAAGAAACACTGACCTTTAAATGGCCTGCTCTTAAAACATGCTATTTGTTATGTCGTTGAATAAAAGAAAGAAGAATGTAGAAACTTAGCACAATGAATGAAGAACTGTACTGAGCTGGAGACACTATTCAGACAGTTAATCCAGCTCTAGAGTAAAACTTTATTATGTTCTAGTCTAGTGATTGCAGAGGTTATGTGAAGGACATAAAGGCTGATCTTTCATATTTCAGAGGTGAGTCATGTGACCAGGAATGGGTGAATGTCACAAAAATGAAATTGAAATCATGAAATGTTTCGCCTTTTGGACACTCTGACCTCGTGTACATGTCCTGGACAGTGAGCAGTGTTTGGTCTTAGTAACTGGTTTTGTCAGCTGGTTATGTGTTTGGACATGTTTTGGATGAATGGCTTTGGCCTTGCTTTTTATGCAGTTTTTCAGTTTCAAGTATGACTTATTAACAAGCTTTTTAAAGCTCACTGTCAATTATTTTCAGTGCACTCCTAAGAACAAAAGCTCTTCACTATAGTTGAGATGTTTTATGGATATTCTTTAGAGATAAAAATGAATGATGTTTTATTTTCAGTGTTATCATAAGTGTTTTGATTTCAGTGTTTTTGGTCTATATATACATACTCTTTTTCAAACTGTGAAACCGTGTTTGGTCATAATTTGAACGTTTTGACATAAACATAATTTCCATCATAAGAATAAATATATATTGCAGCTTCTATTACTACTAATGCTTATTGATGATTAATAAATTAAAGTACATGCATTTGACACACGCTTTTATCCAAAGAGACCCACATTGTGTTCAGTGGTACCCATTTACCTTTAATAAGTTCTTGTTTTTCCTGGGAATCGAACCCATGACCTTGTGGTTGCTGTTGTACTGTTTGTGCTACAGGAAAGCTATTTAATAAATATAGATCAAATAGTGTATAAGTAAATAAATATAGATAGTTTATTTTAATACAATAAGTTCTAGCAGATAAATGCTGCCCTCTAGCAGCTGGTAAGTGATTTTACTGATGGTCTTCATCTACTGGTATTGAAGATGAAATTAGGCTCTATTAATTAATATATTGAGAAAATACAATCCCTTCTTTGTTTGAATGTAATGCAATTTAATCAAATATTGACTGCTAAACTGAGAAATATGCAGCGAAACCAATGAAATAGTCACTTTGGTCTTATCAGCACATCATGTTAGTCAGGATGAATCATTTTATGAAGCAGAAAGGGCTACATACAAGAGTACATTTTCTCCTCAGCTTTACTCATTACCTTACCAAACATTTGTCCATTTAAAACATTCAGATGAAATGATAAATCATGATATCTGCAAATTACACCATTTATTTACAGGACAATGTTGATGATGCTTTTCACACGAAGTTCAACCCTTTCTGGCAACTTCATCACAGGGTTTTTAATTTGACGTATTTATGTTACACACTCACAAATCACTTGGTATATTTTATAATTAGTTATCCATATGTAACTTATACACACTCGCATGTTTGCAGATGTTGATTGCGTTCACTCGTTTACTGTGCAGCATCAAACATTTTCTTCCTTCCTTCCATTCCAGACATGGCCTCCACATTTTTCCTCCAGTCACTGACCTCCACTGTCTTCTCCTACAACAAACACAAATACAGAACAGAATTATGTCACACCGCTTCAACGCTTTGATTTCAGTCCTGGAGGACCCCCAGCACACCTTCTCTGTGTCTTCCTTCTTGACGGACTTGAGGTTTGCTCTCAGGTCCATGGACACCTTGTGTTTGGAGCCCAGCAGAGAGCGCAGGATGGCGTCAGCGGAGACTCGGACTCTCCTCAGGCTGGGTCGCTTGAATTTGCCTCTCAGGTCCAGGACTTTGATGTTCAGGTCCTTGATCTGCAGCAGGTTTGATTAAAAGTTTCATCATTCGCTAGTTGTTATCAGCTAATTTGGTTCCTGTATGAATATGATGTAATTCCAGAGCAATACCTGATTAACATTACAGCATTATTTAGGAATAATGAAAAATCCTAAACAGGTGCGACTTAATAAAAACAATTCCAATGTATTTTTCTTTTCTTTTTTTGCATTTGCAATGCTTCATTTTTATAATTTTATTATAATTTTTTTTTTAAATTCCTTTCAGTTTTCATAAAATGTTCTCTTGTTTTTCATATTTTTTAACCAAGTCATTTTTATTGTTATTATTACTATTATTATTTTTACCAGTACATGGTTTTAATATGTACTGACAAACTAATACTGAAAACGTGTTATTTCATGTCTGGTTTCTGGGAGTTTCTGTGATTGTGAATGGCCAAAAATACATTTTATTTCCCTACAGACGTGGCGTGTTGTTAAAGAGCTAAACTGTTTCTTTACTTCTCTTGTGTTGTGAAGCACTTTAGCCTCGATATCATAGCGCTCCTCGTCCACCACGTCGATCTTAGCGTGTAGTTCCCGACACAGCTCCTGATAGAGAGAACAAATATAGTGTAGTGCTGTTTCTGCTGATGGTGAAAGAGTATGATTTTATAATATTATTGTTTGTTTACAACATTCATGGTTCTTAAATAGCACTTTGGGTTTCCATGTTATCATTTTTGGTATTATCATGGTAAGGAATTGATGAGAGTGTTTTGCGATGTGTTGTGGATGATGTACCTGAAGCTCAGCAAAAGACATGCCACTCGTCTGTAGCGGAGGAGCTTTCTCAGCCAGATATCTGTCCTTCTCTGCCTCTTTATCTACCAGCTCCTGCTCTAACTCATCCTTTGCTTTAGCTACCATAAGACTCTGATCAACACACAGATATTCACACTTTAACATCTAATATATGCTAGCTTTTGAATGCACTTTCTTCATTTGTGATGCTTGTTAAATTTTGCTTTATTACATTTCATAAATGCACTCTACAGATGTGTCATTTTGCAGGAAACACTACTTATGTTGAGTAAGAAAATGACCATTTTTGCAATGCAGTTGTACCTTAAGCATCAGCTTGCGAGATGCAGAGATCTTGGACTTTTTCTGTCAAATTTAAAATAAGTGTTGGTTATACAGAGCAAAGATTATTTATTCTGTCATATACTATCATTCTCACGTCAAATTATGATTTGTTATGGTTACAGATCAGAAAAGAAGTATTGAAAAAGTGGCATTCAATGATGGGTGTCTCTCTCACCTCTTGCCTGCAAAAGAATAAAAACACACAATAAGATCATAAAATATGATTCTTGTTAATAATTAAGCTTTTAGTTTTGAGGCATACAATGATGTCCGAACGTCTAAGACCTCAAGAGAAAATGCTTTTATTTAGCATTCCTCAAATTAATACATTTGAAAAGAATATTTTACTGATTTTTATAAAAATAGTGAAAATAATTTTATAATTTTCCAAATTACATCAAAGATTATTGCAGTGTATATGAAAAGTTAATAATGAAAATTATTTGTCTAATTTAAGTATGTTTTAACATTTCAGTCTTTCTGTCATGTCAAATTCAATGTGTGACCGCATTTTAAATTATTTTCTTTATATTATTTGTTAAATTTAGCACTTTCTGAGTGAAAACTGGAAATCCTATGCAACAGTTTTTTGGTTTTTCAGATTTTGTGCAAAAAAATAAATACTAAATTACTTAAGATGACATAAACAAAACCTGATTGTCTGAGTTATTCAGAATATAAATTGAGAAGCAAGAAGCAAAACAAATTATTTAATGAATTATTAATTTGACTATTGATAAGTGACCCAGAAATAGTGAATATATATATAATTTTCTTTCTCAGAGTTTCAGTGTGGTCTCAGATTTTTGGGCTCTATTGTATTCACAGACTCCTAATCAGGCTTCATTAATTCTGAGGCCTTGAGTAAAGACATCACAGCCGGTAAATCCAAGAATAGAGCACATTTGTCGAGAGAGCCGTAAGACGTCTAAGATGACGAACAACAGAAAGCAGACACACAATATACTCACTCAGGCATCTTTACAATGGTGATTCAACCTAGGAGATAAAAATAAAGACATTTGTTTCCAAAGGGCAGAACCATTGGGAGGATCTTCAAGGGGCTCGAGTATCAGACAGCTTTTCCAGAATCAGACGTGCTAATCAGATGTGATTATACCTCTAACAGCAGCAGCCTCACGTATTTGACTCTTGAACTCATTGTGGGAATGATATGTCGACCATTTAGGTGTTGCTTTTTAAAATAAATGAACTGCTGCTAATTGATTGATTTGGCGTCTGTGCTGCATCTGTTAACCACTTCAAAGTCCTGACAGCGGCTGCACACACACAGATGAAGTGGACCCGTAGGAAAAAAGGTGTTGGCAGAAGCCTATCATGGCGCTGTGATTTTGGCATGGTAACTATGCCTCACCGATAACAATCCCAGCTTTCTCCAGCCCATATCCACTTGCAGTGTACCATAAATAGACCCGCACCAGGCTTTAGAGGCTTTAACCCAGCCCAAGTTTCCGCTCGATGATGTAAAACCGGTCTAGAGCACTTACGAAAACAAATATGGTAAATTACGCAATAAAAAAAGCGAGCATATCATCATAAATCTGGAACTGGATAGGTTTATTTAGCCGAACGCCAAAGGTGGTTTCCAAAGTAATGTTTCTGTGATGTTTCGGGTTTCTGCAATTTAAATTGAGGTTTTATGCAGCTCTGAACTGGAAGGTTAAAAGTAAATGTATGAATCAGCAAGATAAAGGGGTACTTTTTTAATTAAAGGATCTGAGAGATAAAATCAAAGTGATTTGGGAGACGGAGAAGGATTATAAATCATAAAGCACTTAAGTAAATAAAATAAATTAAAGGAAAGAGTAAATTTACCACGTGTATTGACATCTCTCTAAATAAGTTGAGCAATAGGGGTTTTTCCAATAACAGTTTCTTGAACCATTACATTTGTTGACAGTAATATTTAATATTTGGTTACACGTTTGGCAATATTAGCAAATACTGAGAAGGAAATGTCTATGCAGTATTCAGATTTGTTTTTTATTTTTATATTTTATTTGGTTTATTCTTCTTAGAAATGAAGTTACTTTCCTTAACATGGAAGCAAACTGAATGAACTTACCTTGCGGTGCTCAGATGGGCAGAGAAGTGATGCTCTAGAACAATGCCTCGCTTTTTTAAGACGCCCTCTTATTGTTCATCCTCGGCCTGTTACTGGATGATATTATTAGCACACACACACACACACACACACACACACACACACACACACACACACACACACACACACACACACACACACACACAAAGCTTTTATCCAGCACTTGTGGAGTGCTGTTGTTGATAGTCATTGTGCTGCACTTATCAGCCATCAGACAGTGGACTGTGGTTCCTCATGATGCTTCGGGCCTGTCGCACAACCTAATTTAGCTTTCATTTAAAGACATTTCCACTGATCTTTTCAGTCAGCACTGAGAGCAGATCTTCTCTTGAGAACAAGCCTCTAGTAATCCATGGGTTTTGGACCAGATCTCAACAAAGTCTTCCAATTTGCTTTAGGGATCAGCCTCACTTCATGTTTATCAGTTGAATTCATAAGATCATTAAAAAGTTTCTCAGACGTTACTCTTGAGAAAAAAAGCCTCTATACTGTGCAAATCATTTGTAAATAAAATAAAAAGGTAATTGGACTGTGTTTTAGGAAAAAACTTTCAGTATTTCCTATATTAAAAGTTTCATGTTTCATGTCTTGCTATTTATTTGTTATTTGTGAAATTCAATTCATAAATAATTACAAATAAATGACATGTAACACTGTATTAAACATTACATTTTCAGATTAGACTGAAATAGTATTCCTTGTTTCAATAATTTTTGTTTTATTCATTTTGAAAAACTTTTACTGTTTATAGCTCCAAACTTACTGTGTGATTAATATTGATGTCATTTGTAAAAGGAAGTTGACTCTTAAATGAGAAATAAATGAAGTATCATGAAAGAGAAATCTTTGAGCATTGAAATCTTCCTTTGGGTTTCTCATAAGATGGAAACTATCTTTCATAATCAATCAAATAAATTTACTTCGTGGGTATCAGTTTGGCCTTTTCTATAATCATTTTTGGATTTATATAATCATTTTAAACACATTAAATCTGCTGCTTCTGAATGTTTTGGAAGAGATCTCAACAATGTCTCAAACTGTCCGAGAATCCAAAATCTACATCTCCTTAAATTCTCCTAAGATCAAATGATCTGCTGTCTATATTACTTGTATAGCCACAGGTGTACTGATAACTACTGTTTTGATTTGTTTTCCCTTCTGGAATTTCAAAAGAAACATCTGAAAGCGAATGAAAATAAAGTGAGAATTAAATGAAGTCATAAGCTATAAAAGAGCAACATCTGAGCATAAAAATCTTCCACTGAGTTTTGCATTAGATTAATATTATCTCCCAAGTCTGTTTTACAGTAACAATTTGCTTTAGGGATGGGTTTTTTGATTTTGTTTTATTTTTTATTCTGTCACATTGATTTGTTGTATCAGTGGAGCCATGCTCTGCATTTGACCCTGCTCTCTGATTAAAATATTAACTGTAGACAGCAATAATCTTTGTGAGAGATTATGGCAGGAATGCAAAGTTGCCCATAGGTTGGCATCTAAACATAGAGCAGTCAGACAGCTGTTAACGCCACTCTGGTGTTTGTGAGATACTACGTAAAAGCTATTTTGATGCCTCGAGATAAATGCATGCATGCAATGCTTTTATCTGTGCTTAGGTTTTGCTGGCTTTCTCCAGGTGTTCTTTGCAGTTATACAACATCCTTCCAGATATCATAGTTAGAGAGATTACAGACTCTATCAGGCCTGGTTGAAGTCTTCAAGCTGTACTGTCTAAATACCTTCAAGATTTCCATTATAAGTGATAAAATATGCACTTCTTTTTGTCTCTGTAACCATGTTACCAAACTCTTTGTGGTTGTGGAAAGCATTCGAACAATGCCGTTTCTTGGCTGTATTGTGTTTGTGTGGGTGTAGATGTGTTTTTTGCATCACTTTCTCTTATCTGCATGTCAACTCGAGCATCATTTCCAGGACCTGCTTTCTGAGGGACATAACATCATGCACGTATTGTAACATGACTCAGATGCTGTTGTTATGTCAAAAGGGCTTCCCAGATTGTTAGCTGTAGAGCGTTCTAGAAGGGTCGGTTGTGAGTAGCACCTGTTCTGTTTACTCTCATGAAGAGCTCTGCTGGATTTGGTTCTTGGCTGATGTGGAAACCCAGGATTATAGATGCTGCATGTCGGTCGTGATCGGACCGTATTTAGAGTCGTTGTTGATATTGAACGCTGGTGTGAGAGGATTAAGCATCATTTAGTATGTGCTCGTGTTATTTTTTGCCTATAGAGGATTTGTTTTTATATGGGATGAAGACCGGGGCTAGTTGTCACACTTTTTCCAGGGTGGGTTTATTTATCAGTTAATAAAAATCAAAATTAATAAAAAAAGTAATTACTTCTTGTTGGTGAGGCATGTTGTCACATTATATGGGGTATAAGATATTGATGTGGATTTGAGACGAATACCTTTTTAAAAATATGAAAAAGGAATAAAAAAATAAAAAAATGTATTTTGTATGTATTATAGGGTTTTTATAAATGCTCTTTATTAATTTTAATGTATAGTTAATGTATAGTCAAATAATGTATAGTTGTTTGTATAAAAATATAAAATATACAATGGAAATGTCTCAAATCTTATGTGTAATATTTATAATATATTTATGAAATTAATATTTATAAAATAAAATAATAAATATTAAATCAATTTTAAATTATAAAGTCATATAAAATAAAACACTTTAGACAACTTTATATAAATGTTTAATTTTTTATCTAACTAGCTACACACATACACACACACACACACATACATATATATTCATTTAAACAGACAAGAAATTACATCAGTTTTGCACATGATCAAATGTGATGTTTTTCCTTAAAAATCACATCTTTCCAGACATGAAGACCTTCCCCTGTGTGACAACTAGCCCCAGTCTCTTCTGCTGTAGTTTAATAGAATCATTCTTTACTCTGGGTCTGTTAAAAATTCAGACCTCCAGACAGCCAATTATCACTGGCTTTTTATAAACTGTTGAGCACTTGTAAAAACACAGGCCAGACTCAGGCTGGTCTTTCTGTGTGTAGAGAGTGGAAAATATGTGGTGGTGGTTTTCTACTTCTTCAGTGAGAAATAATGCTTGTGTTTAATGTTCAATTCAGCTCAATTCATTTTAACATATCTCTTTGACTCATTATTAAATCAAACTTTTTTTACATGAACTCTTTTCCTGCCAGCATTCTTGAATAAAACTGCTGATGATTGATGATTTTCACTGCAATCTGATAGCTTCCAGTATACAGACATACACTTCCTCAGTCAACATTTTATTCCGTAACATTTAGCAGTTTTCATTTATATGCTGTCTTTTGCTGATGATTTCATTATTTTTAATATGCATCTGTTTACATAAGAGATCTCTCGTTTCTCCGTGCTGTTCACGTGTGTTATTGTTCGGGAGGTTTTGTATTTGTTCAGAAGATGTGTAATAGCACACCCGAAACACGAAAAGCCGTAAAAACACATCTTTGGCGGGGGAAGCATTGTGTTCTAAAAAATGAGATAACTTGTCAATGGCAGAGAAAGAGTTAAATAATTTATGAATGAAATATTAAATGCTCAAAAATTTTCTAATATGCAACATACAGTTGTGAGGTCATGTGACCTTGACTCAAAAACACTTCGATTTGAAATGTTCATTGCTATGTAATGTGTATTTCTGCATATTGTATTGATTCACTTGGCATAAACTTGAATTCTTAGCATAGCTTGTGTTTTTGCTTCTGGTAGATATTTCCTTGATGATGGTGGGAATAGCCTTGTGTTTCCTCCAGCAGCTGCTCTGAGACCAGTTTTGTTTATTCGTTTCATTGTCTAATTCTGAGTTTGTTAGTGTTGAGTCTGTAGATGAAAGCGTAGTCTCTCTGTGATGGTGTGAGTCGGTCTGTGGTCTCATTAGATCAAGCCCGTGACAGGCTCAGAGACATAAACACACTTTGTTCTCATCATGTGTGTGTGATGTCATGGACAAAACAAGCCAGTCATCTGAGAGCGCTTTCAAACCGTGTCTGTTCACAAACAATTCTCTGAGTCGTATTTGTTCAGATTATAACTGCATTCTTGCATTGTTCGTTATCATAGCATAATCCAGAAAATACTCAAATAAAAAATTCTAAATCCCCGTGCCCACGTAAAAATAACCCAGTTTTATTATTGCAAAAATGTCAGTTGATAATAATATTTAGATTCACAATAAAACTGTTTATTGGATTTAGTATAAACCGAACACCACATTAGGCGCTGATATGTGTGTGTGTAACATTTATCAAACATGTTTCTCATGAAAGTGACCAGTCTTTTCTTCTGGCTGTATCTCTACTGAGCGTGAGCCAGAGCACCAGCTCCCTGACCAAAGCCAAAGCCCTTCGGTCCAAAGTTTTTAGCATAGCACCCTATATAAATAGAAATAAGTGTAAATAATAAAATAAATAATGTTTTTGTAAGTATTAAAAAAAAAAAACATGATAAAATCATATAACATGATTAAAATGCATTATATATTCTAATTATAAATTATATTTTATAATATAATAATATTTTATATATTAAATTTAAATGTTGTAAATATTAAGCATAATATTAAATCTAAATAACAAAATAAATAGAATTATTAGAAATATAAATACAGATTAAATAAACAGTATTATCAATAGAAATGTAAATATTCTGTTAGAATAGAAATGCTATAAAAATATAATTATTAAATATAATATTACATTTAAATAATATTAAAATGTTATTATGACTATAAATTATAGACATTAAATAAATATTATTTTTTATCAACATCAGTTTAAATATTCTGTTAATATAGAAATGTTATTAGAAATATTAATTATATAAATATTATAAATAGCATAATACAGTACTATTGTTATATATAACATTTATTCTAAACCTAAATGATACAAATACACTTTAAATAAAAAATTTTTTTATTAATTTGGATGTAAATGTTCTTTACTGTTTATATTTCTGCCTATTTCTAAACAAATCCTGAATATCCTAATATTGAACAAAAATAAACACCTGTATGTATGATATTTGATACTGACCTTTACAGTAAATCTCTCCATCTTTATCTGCTAGAGTTGTGGACTCCAGACTCTTTCCACACTTTGCGCATCTGAAGCAGCTCTTATGCCAAGACTAAAGGAGATGAAAAGTGATGCACGAGATTTCATTTTTCACGGTCAATTAGCTTGATTTTATTGTCCTGGCATGCTGTTTGGCAGTATATAAAACATCAGACATGTTGGGATTGGCAGTGATTTGTCAGTTTGCAGCATTAGTTGACTTTCGAATGAAGGCAGGTGAGGACACGGTGGTATTATGTTTGCATTGCATTGTTTTTAGTAGGCGATAATGAGGCTATTTTGGCAACCATGCCAAAACAATCAGTTAAATTGTTGGGTTAACCAGTTTGGTAGGGCAATATGCCTGAGGCAATGTGAGAGTATCTCCACAAGTCTATTCAAGAAAAATGAACTCACGTTTCCCCCTCCAACCACCTTCTCTGCCGCGTACACGGCGCTTCCACAGCGAGGGCAAACGTCCGAGCCGCCGAGCTTCTGCGCAAACTTTGACGGATTGGGGTTGTTGGTTGCACGATGAGATGTTTGTCTGTATGACGAATGCAAACTGGCTACTTTAATGTACACTGGTAAAGACACAATTCAAATGAAAACATCCTACTAACCCGGCCGGTTTGATCCCGAGAGCTTCACCCGTGTCCATGCTGAGGGTTCCCGCTCCTCCACCGAAGCCATAGCCTTTTGGGCCGTATTTCTTACCATAGCAGGACTTGCAGTAGATCTCGTCCTGATGCACAGCTACTGTTGTGCTGTCCAGATTCTTTCTGCACACCACTGCAGTCCACATAGATGCACATAATCAATACACTGCTATGCATTAGACAATTCGCTCTGTAGATAATGTTGCACTTCAGAGCAAAATAAATGCTTGCTTTTTCATATATTACAAATGTCTAATTCTCACAGAAATCAAGTTCTCCCTTATCTTTAGACACAAGAAGTCATTCCCATAAACTATGCAATTTATCTAGATAACATATTTAAATTTCCTTATATGAAATATGAAGTAAAAACATATATGAAATCTATTATCTGGAACATTTTCATGTATTGTAAATTCTTAACCCATAAATATATCTCTGTTTATTTGTGTGTAATACATTTTGGACGTTTATATACATATATATGAAAACATGTCAATACAGGTGGATGCTATGCAAATCTAAAAGTATTAAAATAATAAATAAAAATATTACAATAAAATAAATATACAGATTGCAACATACAAGTTGCATATAGAGTAAAATATAATGTATATTATTGACATGCAGGGTTTGCTACATATAATGCCATGTTAAAAGAAATAGTATCTATAATCTATAATATAGATATTTTTAACATATGTACATATACAGATGTTGATTTTATACAGTATATGTTATATGAACTTATATTTCCATCTAAATAGAGAATGTACATGTGAAAATTAGATAAATAAAATGTCACTCTTGATTTAGGAAAATAAGTGTTATATAGCCTATTATAGACTACTTTGTTCATACGGGTTGTACCATTTGTTCATTCAAAAAAGCAGCTTTTATTGAAACCAAACTAGCAAAATGACTCATTTGTACTTCCAGTGGCTGTTTATTGTCAGCTGTCAATGTCTCAGTAGAGCAAGTCGAGTCAAATACACTTTTGGTTCAAAGCAGCTTTACAAAAAATCATGATGTTACTGTTTATAATGTTTTAGTATCTTCTTACTTGATAGTTGCATTCAGCAGATTAGAGCTGGGTGATCATATAGTTTACATTTTGCAACTATACAAACAATCAAGCAGATGAGATCTGATAAACATTATCAACTTATGCGAGTATACTGTACATACATGCACATCCAACTTTATATAAAAAATATAAATAAATACAGATTAAATTTTCAGTATAGTATACTTCTTTACATTAGTGTAGTACATTTTCAGGTAAAGTAAGATGTACTGTATATCCTACTTTAAATATTTCAGCACTAGTTAATCTCAGAAACTGTAAAATAGCATTTTACTTCAGCATTATTACAGTTTTTGATACATTATAGCCTTATATTCACCGCACAGGAAACATTATACAATTAGAAATGCAGTTCATGACTCCTGAAAATCAATAACTGATTATGCAAGCTATAAGTAACAAGGAATTTGAGGAGAAATGTTTGAATCCATATAGAGATATCTGAAGTTTAAGGCAAACATTTGTGTCTCTGCTAATCTGAGCACAGTTTGAGACTCTTGAGATCTCTTCTAAAACTCTAGTGGATGCAGCTGAGAACCTTTAAACCTTAAAAACTTTAAACATATCCACTCTCCCTACTGTTTGGTGACATAATAACTTTGAGAGTTTGGTGCATCATCAGTGTGTGTGTGTCATCTACACATAAACATCCATTTGTTCCACAGATCTGCAGGCAGATGTAGATGATGTGCAGCCATAAAAGGCAGACCAATCCACCGGGATGTTCCTTTGTACAACACCTAATATAGACATGCTGTTAAACAGGAAAGATGTACATGCTGCTCAGAGTCTCATTTCCAAACTCACTTTTGTCATTAGTTCAGAAGCACAAACTATTGCTAATGATGCAACGGTTATTACTTGATTTACTACTAGAACTAGAACTAAAACTGAAATCAAAATGCATGAAAACACATTAAATATATTTAAGAACAGCAAAAGTGATAACAAAATTACTAAAACTTTCTCAAAAAAAAAAAAAACAACTAAATATTAATAAAATCGTGTATCTCAATACTAAGTCATTCATAAGTGCAAACTACTATTAATTATTGGCATGTATAATTCAGGGTTATTATAGTTAACAAAAACTAAAACCATATACAAATAAATAAATAAATAAAATAAAATAAATTTTACTTGGAAATAAATTAAAGATACAAAACTTAAACGTAACTCATTTTCATTCTTTAACTTCATGTAGTAAAATAACTAAAACTAAAACTGAAATAAAATGAATTAAAAAAAAACAAAATAGTTATATTTAAGAATTAACAAAAATGACTGAACTTTCAGAAAACTTTGTGTAAAATTGAAAATAAATAGCCTATGAAATTTTTTTAAATAAAACTAATTCAAAATAATAATTATTACTATAATACTGCAGATATACTGGTACAGTTAAGCAAGCAATTTAATTCATGCATTTAATTCATATATATATATTAATATTTTTTTAGGACAAAAATAAATAAAAATCACTATTTAGAGTATTTGTGGAGATTTGTACCCAAAGAAGAATAAACTATATAACATAATAAGAATTTCCTCTGGGCTGGCATCATGCTATCACATTCACAGCTGACAGTTTTGTCCAAAAACAATCTATTTTCCGTGCTATATATGACCATCTGCATGAATAATTTTCCATTTTCCGGTTAACACCCTCTCTCTGCAGGACTAACCTTCACCACCCATTTCCACAAGGAGAATCTCACGCTCACATGCACATCCTTTCTGCTTAAAATACTCCATTAGAGCACTGAAGGTGTCAGGTGAACATCTGTGTACCGATATGTCTGTCTCTAATAGATTCCCCGCTTGAGCTTAAACATCTGCTCCTATCTCACACATTAGTTCACATATTGTGAATACAGAGCATGAGTCTCGGGTCAGCGGTGTGTGTGTGTGTGTGTGTGTGTGTGTGTGTGACTTACTGCACAGAAAGCAGGACTTGTGGAAGCTTTGTCCTTCACACTGAACCTCTTCTGCAAAATACACCGTCTTCTTACAGCAGCCACATTTGTTTCCTCCTCCCAGCGGCATCCTGACAGTATCAATGCATGCAGACTTTAAGACATGCGTAATTTCTTCACAAATGCATCATCTTTATTGCATTTGCATATTATTTTTGCAATTGCAGTTTATTTGTTTTCACAGTTTCAATTCAGTTATTTTTATATGAAGATACATTTTGACTGGATAAAAGATAATTTGCCTATGCCATTGTTTTTAAAGTACAATCAAATGGCTGCATGCTGGTTTTTGGTAAGTCATGGAAGAATATGCACATAATTATGGATGATTTATGTTAGCTAACATGAACTACCAATTAAAACAACATTCACAAATATATATATATATATATATATATATATATATATATATATATATATATATATATATATATATATATATATATATATATATATATATATATTTTATTTTTTTATCAAAAGTTAATGCACTGTGAGCTAACATGAACAAATAACAAAATAGTATTTTTATTAACTAACATAAACTAAAATAGAGAGCACGTATTGTTAATTTATATTCATTTTAGCTAATGTATTAAGTAACATTCACAAATGGGAGCTTGTTGTAAAGTGTAATATACTCTCTACAGACTGTGCATCTGATTTCAAACCTGGATAAAGGGTCAAGACACCAGCGTTCTGTCTTTCCCACTGAAACAAAAACATTAGTTTATGGAGAGTAATAGTAAAGCTCTCACCTGCAGTGATAGTTAGTCCCTAGATGAGAGAGTGTTCTGCAGAGTGTGAGTCCTCAGATGAGTCCAGAGAGGATGAAAGACTGATGAAGAGATGAGATGAGGAGCTGAACACGAGAGAGAGAGAGAGAGAGAGAGAGATATAGAGAGAGAGAGAGAGAGAGAGATAGAGAGAGGGACAGAGAGAGACAGAGAGAGACAGAGAGAGACAGAGAGAGTGTGTTTTGAGTGTGTTTTGACCTTAAACGGTGTTTGTTAGGAGGACTGGAGTCGCTCACCCTCCTCATTCCAACACAATGAAGCACAGCTGGACCTGCTGGAAATGAGAAGCGGAAGAAAGTCAGCTAGTTAGTTAGCTGGTTAAGAAATAAAGCATCTTAGTTAGTTGGTTGATTATTTAGTTATCGACCATTGTTGCTTTAGGGAAACACACCACCAATTAGATTTGTAAGTTAAGAAATAAAGTTATTTGTTTGTTAGTTAGGAAATAAAACAAATTGGTTTGTAAGGGCAATAATGCAGATTAGTTAGTTGAAAAATAAAGCTTGTTAGCTAGCTGTTAGTTAAGAAATAAAGCAGATTAGTTTTAGTTTGTTGATTAGTTTTAGTTAGAAAGTGCTTGCTGTCTGCTTTTTGTATGAGTCTTCCACATTCACAGCTGTGTGTGAATATTACACATCTGTTTTTGTCAAGTAACAAATAAAAGGCAAATATTGGTGAACGTTTGTTAGTTAGTTAGAAAGTCAGCTACTATAGTTAGTTAGCTGGTTAAGAAATAAAACATATTAGTTGGTTGGTTAGTAAGTTAGGGAATCGACCATTGTTTTGACCATTGTTGCTTTTGGGAAGCGTACCACCAATTAGTTCAGTTAGTTATTTGGAAATAAAGCCGATTAGACAGTTAAGAAATAAAGTTAGTTTTAATTTTAATTTTAATTTTAGTTAGAAGGTGCTTGTTGTCTTCAATGTTCACATCTGTTCATGTATATTACTCTTCTCAACTTGTCAAGTAACAAATAAAAGGTAAATATTGGTAAAATTTAGTTAGTTAGTTAGTGAGGGAGTTGGATATTGGTTTGTATCTGTAAAACCAAATCAAGGGGGAAATCAAATTGACAAAGTAGTATGGTAATACGATAATAAAATGTGATTCTTGTAAAATTATCTTACAGTAGAATGTAATTACCATGAAATGCAGATATGGGAATCAATTTGTGCCCTGGTTTGTATGTATGCATGTGTATATAAATATATATTTCAAAGCATGGTACCACTTTTCTCTCTATAGTTTCTCCTCATCTTCACAGCTGCACATGGATACTACAGCACACATCTTCTGTCTGCTGATGGTGCTGTTCTTCCGGCACTGATTCATCTGATCCAATGACTTCCTTCCATTGCTGATGCAAAGAGGATGTTGAAAACTGATCCATAGCCTTGAGACTGAGAAAGGAGAGTCCTCAAGCTCTGCTTTTTCTATACAGCTCTTTGGTCACACACAGGGTCTGTCTCCTCTGGACGTCCTCTATGAGAACGAGTGTGTGACCAATGCATTAATCCACCGCTGGAGAAACAAGAGTCCAGGACAGGAAGGTTTTCATGTAAATCTGAGCATGTGTACAGGCCTGAGAGACAGAGAGCGTGACTCGTGTGCTCTGAAGTTTATGTGATGAATTAAGGTGCTGCTGCTTCATTTATTCAGTATTCCGGTCTGAATAATATTGTCAGTGACTCTACATCAGCGTCTGTGAGTAAATTATTATTTTATATTCAGTAGTGCATTCATTTCCATTTTTTTTTTTAAATTTGCTGTTGGTTTGTAAACCTGTGAAAACCGGTGACAAAAATAATTAAAATGGATGTTAAGTTTAATGTGAAATGATTTTGCTTAATGGTTTGTTAAATTGGTGTTAATTAAACAAGTGAAGGTAATTATTAAAGAGTGGTTTTATCACACTTTTCGATCTTTTCAGAGCTCTGTAAATCTGCTTTTGAGTTCCACAGAGGAACACAGATTTAGAATGACATAAGCATAAGTAAAGTATGACAGAAAAATCATTTTTGGGTTACCTATCCCTTTAAGGAAAAATCAATTAGAGGTGTATTAATTTGGTTCACTTACCCAAAGTCAATAACTTTTCTAAAAATATTTTGGAATATATTGTTTAGAATTTTAGGATGGCTGGGGAGAAAATTATTCCGGATTTAAGAAATCATACTTACACAGAAGTAGCCATAAATAAATTAATACAAATACATAATAAAAATAAAATAAATTAATACAATAAAACATAACATAAAATATAAAGTAAAAAAGAACGGCATGTATCTTGAATGTTCACTGCTGTGCACAAAAATTATGAATTTTCTTTAGGTCACTTACATGTCAGTTAGTAATATTTCTGAAAATATTTTGAAAATATTTACTAGGATTTTAGGATGGTGAATTAGTAGGAATTTAAGAAATAATACACATAAGTAGCCATAAATAAGATAATAAAAGAAATTATACAATTATACAATAAATTAAAGAACTTATTGACTGCCATTGTTTATTTACGGTTTTATTTCTTTATTTATTTTGCAAGTGTCTTGCACAGCTGTACGATATTGGTGTCTGCTCAGTTTCAGAGAACGGCCAGAAGAGGGCGCGCTCACTCTTCACGACTGACGTCATGCAGCGCGACACACCCTCTCCTTCTCGCGCTTGTCTCTTTCACAATCACTTCATACGTTCGTCATAACACCAGCATATTTACATCAAACCGTCTATGCTTGAAGTACATCACTCTAGATTCTGTTTTGTTCCTTGAACATATTTTCCCACCACAAAACAAGCAAAGCACGTGTCGAGGCCGGATTATTTTTTTTATTTTTTTTGGTGCTGGTGATTTTGTGTGGGAGACCGTCACTGTAATTATGACTGTGGTCTTGATGGAACAAGCAGAGTTAAAGAGCATGAGCTGAGCAAATGAAACACGGCTGATGTGAACCAGAGATGTGATGGTCAATCAGTGTGTGTGTGTGTGTGTGTGTGTGTGTGTGTGTTGTGGATGCATCACACCATCATGCTCAGATTAGATTCAGTCCAGTAAAGCCTGATAAACGAGCGGCTGCAGTTCTGCCTTTAATGCGGCTGAAACTTGAGTCTGTCTGCAGAGAGACTCGCCCTCCATATAAAGCATCACACAGTCTGAAGGATGACATGCCACTTTAATCACCACCTTCATCATCCTCATCATCATCCACAACAACATCACTCACATACGGGTAATCAGAATCATATTGATGTGATGTTGATATTGATGATAGTGTGGTGGCTGGTGATGATGATTTGAATTGTGACTGCTTAACAGATATGTCTAATGTACTTTTAGATTTCGACGTTCTGCTGTAGAGAGGAACATCCTGTACATAATATTCTGAAATAACCATCGTGATCCATTTAAATCCGAACCGAACGTGGCCTAAGAGCTCTAGACATGCAGGTACTGTAGGATCCATATCCACTTCTAATGGTCTTTGTAAAAATATCCATCCAACCTGGACATACGCCAGCTGGTCCATTTACTAGTAAAGAGAATCTGTATTTCAATGAAGATGCTGGGCGAATATTTACGAGGAGAGAACAGTTCCTTTTGATTCGGAGTCTGGAGCAGAGATGGTGACTCTCCTCTGAATCACTGCAATGTTATAATTGTCATACTTAAATGAAGGTTGGACGCTTACCTTAGTATCTTCTTGAATGCAACTGGCAAGACTGTTTACACTGGAGCTGTGGCGTTTCTCTGCCCATCGTTTCTATCAGTGGGTAAGCTGGTTAACAAATGCAACTAGTTACAGTTCGTATGTAAAGTTAGCACAGCCTGGAGATTATTATTTATTGTTTTTGGGATGTTTCCTTAATTGAAATTTATTACGCAAGCATCCCTGTGCTTAACTAAATCCACACTAATGAGCATTAGACGGATAATGTTTAGGCGGCTGGCTGCACTTTGGGTTTTGACTGTGAGTTGGATTTGCTTTCGGCAAAAATCCCATGATCTTAACATGTGCCTTGTGTTTTGTGGCTTGTTATTTGGTGTTTTAAAAGCCACAGGCAGTATTAGGATGACATCAGCACACTGATATATCATGATGTTGTGGTGCAGTGTTGTCATACAGATACAGAACATCCAGATGCTGCTAAGCTGACAGTTCAACCTTCTAAAAGGCAAAAATGAACACAAATATTGAATAAAATATTGTTTATTTATTTAATGTCACTTGTTATTTCATCCTGTTAATTTTTATTAAATATAAATCTTATATTATATTTTATTAAATCCTGTAAATATTTATTAATGTTATTTATTTTTCATTTTAACTTAACTTTTGTAATTTTGTAATATTAAATATTACTATATAGTGTAAATACATTTTATTTCACTTTTACTAATTACTAGTACTTTAACTCATATATTTCTGTAGCAAGAGAAGTATTTTTTTTTTTATTGGGGTTTTTCATCATATTCATATTTTGCATTGTTTAATTTCAGCTTTATTTTAATCACTGGAAATGATTGCTAATTGTTTTAGCTTAAAAATAGCAACACTGCCTTTATGCTGCATGAGCGGACTTAACTCGACTGGGTAAAGCCACCTTTTTTGGCACATTGCATTCTGGGATTGCAAGAGAAAGTTGCATACAGTGCTGCCTTAGCATTTTGCATCTTAAAAAAACAGCATAATGATGCTGCCTCATTTTTGTACCAGTATTCAGTTTGCCTGCAATGCTTTAAATGCTGTCCAGGTAGGCAGTATATTTAGTTTTTCCACTGTGTATGACCTCAGGGAGAGAGAGGCGTAATGTAATACTAATCTATATTCTCTATATGTTCCATTAAACAAGACAGCTGCTTAACCGTTCAGTAAGGTCACATGTATGAGCGTTATTTCCTCAAAGTGAAGCTGGAATTGTCCTGCCCCTCAGGAAATGTCCTTTACAAATGATCACATGATGTTTAATAATGACATTTTGATATTTTAAGGCTTATTAACGACACTCCCTCTCACAACGTCACATTATTCCAGAAAATAATCCACAACTCATATACAAGTACAGAGTTATACTCATCACAACATTCATTTTCCACTAAACGAATGATATTATTTGGAAGCTGAGGGAATTGGTGCTGTTGCTCAGTTGATTATTTTCCTGTTGGTTTTATGTTGTAAAATGAAGCCATTAAAGTCTCTGGACTCTGTTGGTTTTACGGACGCCGGTAAATCTCCTCAATATTGGTTTTAGAGCCCGTCCCTAGTCGTCAGATGACTCATGGAGAGGAAAAGTTGAGTCGTGTTGGATTATAGCATGAGCTGATCTCTCATGAAGGCTTTCAGAAACTTCTAGGG
This sequence comes from Carassius gibelio, assembly GCF_023724105.1. Lineage (NCBI taxonomy): Eukaryota > Metazoa > Chordata > Actinopteri > Cypriniformes > Cyprinidae > Carassius > Carassius gibelio. The sequence goes on along the minus strand of NC_068401.1, from coordinate 2,828,323 downwards.
TGATCTGCCATGTCGTGTCATTCCTAGGCTTTAAATGGGCTAGTGTACCTTTTATTTGTCTGTCTTGAGTAACTCTTTAATATTGAACGTTTTCCATAGTAAACTAAATTTGTTCTGCCTGCCATAATGATAGGATGTGAAATACAGTTCGATCTCTGTTTGATCAGAGCAATTACAAACAAAAAGCAATGGGCACCAAGGCTATAGTTATTGGTCTTAGAAACGCTCTCAGAATAACGTCTCTGGATCAGCTGTGCCAGACGGTGCTGGACTGTAACATTGTAGTTCGATCCAAAAGAGCAAGTCCCTCGAGCTCGAACATCAAGTCCACTATTTATATGATTACTGCAGTGGATTTACGCTTGTTAATGCCCACCAGACTGTAATGCATTTGCCAGTTGTGTCACTGGGAGGTTTTCACTGCAGTTCACATGTCGCATACGAAGCTCCTCTATTATTTTCATCCTTTAGAAATATGATTATTATCTTACGGGTTTGTAAAGCTACGAGTCTTGATCTTGTGGTCTCGCTCTAGTGTCTTGAGACCACATGTGGCTTTGGTCTGAGTTTCATCATTTAAAGACCACAGTCTATGTCTAGTGTACTGAAGGTGATTATTACTTCAACCACTAGTTGGCGCAGTATCTTTACCTTTATTCTTTATGTGGCTGTTGAATCTCTCAGTTGAGTTCTTTACAGTGAGCATTCTGGCTCTTGATCTCGATCTGGACCACGATTTTACTTCTCAAGGTTTTGATATGAAATTAATTTTATTAGCATGTGAGCTGTAGGTTTATATGGTTTATTCGCTCACGAGAGGAGAAACCTTGAGAACATGAGCTTTAATAAAGTCATCAGGGTGGAGTGGATTTGTTTATAATCAATAATTGTGTCTCTGATTGTCTGCAGACAGTAGCTCAGATTATACTGTAAAGCCTCCAGAACATTTAGGCCAATAATACTCTTTAAGTTTTGTTATAAAACTGGCCTATTAAACTACATCTATTAAAAGACTTTCCCTATCATTAACATTCAGCGCAGCTCGTTTTATTGCTGGAATCAGTCTAATATCCTGCTGTAATGTAAAACCTATGAAATGTCTTGTACGGAGATGTTCTGAATAATTAAATGCCTGCTTTGGCCTGCTGCTCATTTCAAGAGAACAGACGAGTTTAAACTGCAAACCAGGGGCCGGATTCACGAAAGATCTTATTATTTTTTAACTTAAGAAAAAAGTTATATTTTGTGTTCCTAAACATGCTGTTTTAAGAATATTCTTAACTGATTTTTTATTCTTAAGATGAAACTAAAGAAGAATTCTAAAGGAAAACTAAATAATTTGACATCAATTTTCTTAAAAAATCATTGTAAATAATTTGTTAAATTTAGGACACCCCCAGACTTGTCTTAAAGGGTTTGATGAAAATGAAATTGATGTCATTAATTACTCACCTTCATGTTGTTTCCGAACCTGTAAGACCTTTGTTCATCTTCGGAAAACAAATGAAAATATTTTTGATCAATTCTATGGGAGGGTCAGAGAACTATCAGACAGCAAAGTAATTACCTTGATCAGCGTCCAGAAACACGGCAAGGAGATTGGTAAAATAATCCATGTGACATCAGGGGATCAACCGTTTTGCGTCGCTACAAGAATACTTAAAATACTTAAAAAATTAAGAAAACCAAAAATGATGACTTTATTCAACAGTTAGTTTTTTCAAGTCATCCTGGTGCCATTTTGGATGAAAAAACATTATGCTGGCATTGACTTTTATTATGCATATTTTATGGTCAATTTCATGGTATTTGTCATTATTTGATATAAAAACAGGTCCATTGCAAATTATTTAATTATACACTATATATGCACAGTATATGTATGTATACCAGATAAAAGTCTATATTTATAATTATATGCACATTTTGATCCATTTTAATATACAATATAATATAATAAATATATAATACAACTATATTTTTATGATCTTGAATAGTTTGTTTGTCTATATATATATATATACAGTACATACAGTAGGTGCTGCAGAAGGTAGAACTAAAATGAATAAATACAAAATAAAGAAGAGGGTGCATGAAATGCATCAAATTGGTCTATTTTCACATTAGAGGGCAGCTGACTCTGTAGACAGTGGGCAGTGAGAGGGTTTGGTGCAGATGGGACCGTGTGCAGTGGAATGGACCATTAAGATTCCTGTGGGAAACAGCATCAAGTGTTTAAATCGTGTTAGTTGTATGACAGACAAGGGTGTGGGCCGGAGTCAATTGGATTAGGAGTGACTCGCTGTAGGAAATGCCTGTGGATCGTCAGAGCCCGGTCTCACATGTTGGATCCTTTTAGCCCACCAGCACAGAGTATTACAGCGATTAATGATGTCACGCTTTCGTGCTGTTTTCCTGATCTCATAGAAATCCACACTGACAGGGCCGGTTGGTAAATGTTTTTTCCCTTGCATGAGGTTGTTTTCCTTTGATAATTGAATGCACCACCTCTAGAAATTCACATTTCAAAAAGATTAAACATAATTACTTAATTACAGTTTTCCTGTTTTATCCTGGCTGATTGTTAGTAATAGTGTCTGTGCTTTAGATGACAGATTTAGTTTGATTTCATGAAAACATGTACCAGCTTGTTGAATATTGATCTGAGCCCATATAAAAACAAGTATATATAATAATAATTTGTCGTCTATAAGAATTTTTTATGTGTATTCTTTTGTCCACCAAAAATGCATGTACTTATTTTATTGAAAATATTCACAATTATTTTATTGAAAATCACCGGAATTTATTCTAAATTTCCAGCATCATTCCTCCAGTCTTCAGTGTCACATGATCTTTCCGAAATTGTTCTAATATGCAGATTTTCGGCTCAATAAACATTTCTAGTTATTATCAGTGTTTTATCATATTTTTTGTGTAAACTGATGATTTTTCAAGACACGTCGTTGAATGGAAAGTTGAAAAAAGTTTGCTCTTTGCTGTCATTTTTTGATTGATTTAATGCATCCTTGCTGAATAAAAGTATCAATTTTAATAAATAAAAACAATCAAATAATAATAATAATTTTGAAAACAATTGCCTAAAATACAATTTATTAATAATTTATTTAATAATAAATTTCTATTTTATTTATTTATTTATTTATTTATTTATTCATTGTTACTTTTGTTTATGTATTTGAAGTATTTGATTATTTCTCTTCCTCCCCTGTTTTTCTGTTCTGTTCTCCTCTGTTGGATAAATGTGATCTGAAGCATCTTCTGGCTGGTTTGACCGATGCTCTCTCTCTCTCTCTCTCTCTCTCTCTCTCTCTCTCTCTCTCTCTCTCTCTGACAGACTCAATCTGACATAGTGTAGAAGTGGCAAAAAAAATATTGAATCTGGGTCTCGGGTCTAAATTTAACAGACAAAACCAGGTCTGTTATATAAAGCTAAGACCAGTCACATGAGGACAGTGACTGCTGCAGTATGAAGAGCCCAAATCCCCTGTCCACACTGACGAGGACCAAGCCTTCATGTGTTTCACAACTAGATATTTAGATTTCAGGAATATCAAATCTTGTCATGTTTGTATATGCAAAACTGAGAAGTTTTGCTATGCATTTGCTGTGGTTACTAGAATGTTATGGGTGGTTGCTAGGGTGTTCAGAGTAGTTGTAGGTGGTTGTTAGGGTGTTTCTGGTTGCTAAGCTTGCTTGGCGATTGCATTGAGTGGGTTGTTTCATGCCAATGCTAACGAATGGTAGTTTGGTATAATGTAATGCTGCATGTTGTCATGGGACACGTCCTCAAGAGACTGCCTTTGGCATGATGTCATGACAAACATAAACATGAGTCTGGGTTTGAGGAAACACTGTGTCAGTGTGTCTCACGCTGAGGGGAGGGAGAGCAAACGTCTCCAGTCTCTGTTTGTCTTCCTCATTGGCTCGAAACGTGTCCTCACTGACTGTCCTGTATGTCCAGATGTCTTGAGTCTCCACCTTCCCCTGAGATTCTGCAGACAGCAGTAAAGGTTATCACAGGGATTCTGGATTTCAATGCAACTCTCAACAAGAGGTGAGATTTAATGGCTTGTATTCAAAAAGTGAATGAGTCTGTGTACTCTGTTCTTTTATAGGTTGTGCGTTGAATATTTTAGGAGAGATCACAGAGTTGATCTCTCTGTCTGTGCATGCGTGTGTGTGTGTGTGTGTGTGGAGACAGAATTCAATCAGCAGCTGCTCAGTAGTTGTTTTCTGGGCCACTTATCTAAAATCCTCTTTCTCTGAGTTCAGGACTGCTGTGTCATGATTACTCTGACCTGGCTTTGCGTTTGTATTGATTAATGCTGAGTCTGAGGTAGTGCGGTCATATGCATGTGATGTGATTCACTCAACATGTTTTTCAGGTGCTTTTTTTCCCTTTTTAATTTTTGTGTGTGTTGTGATGCATTAGGTGTATTTGTTGCTTATAAGGGAGAACCGGGCTAGTGACCGATTTATTTCATGTCTTATTTCCCACAGGAGATTATTTTATATCTGTATAAATGTATATAACTTGAAGCATTTGTTAAACATTTCCAACATTGATTTAATATAGCGGGGCATGTTGTCACATTGGGATCCTGCTGTTTATTGGCACGGATGTGAAAAAATAAATGTCTTTGTTTGAATTATAAAATATTGTATGAAGTAAAATAAAGTAATATAGCACAACATCTGTATTTAATCTATAGATATTGTTGTGAATTTCTTTTAATGTTTAACCTTTATCATCTTTAGCTTGTCAATGTGGGTTTTATTTTGTATGATGAAATATGAAAATATCCTTACAAAAGGATCCTATTTTGGATTTGTAATTATAAAAATATGAAAAAAATTATCAAGCTAAATATCTCAATGTAAGATATGTATTTCATATAAAGTCTAACAATTATTACAAATATAATTAAATGTAAAATATGATTGCAGAATTCATGAAAGTATTATAATTCACAACAAAGCATACTTATTTAATAATGTGTATTTAATATAAAGTCATTAAGTATGTGTTAGCTCCAGTATTTAATTTAATGTAATTTAATTAAATGCTTTTATTTTCAGTGGAGATGGTGGAATTATAAAATAATAGATACATTATATTATATAAATTGTACAGTATAAATTATATAATATAATTAATTGTATTGTATTTTATGCATATTTTATATTCATCTGTGGGTGTAGTGAAAAATCGTTTATTATTAAGTTAAACTACTCCTTAAAAGCAAGCATTTGTATAATAGGAATTTGAGTCTTTATTGACTGAGATATAGCCCTTCCACATGTGACAACTTGCCCCTTTTGCATGACAACAATTTAAATCAGTATGAGTTGCTGTCTTTTGCCAGAGAACTTACAGCCAAGATGTACTTATGCACACACACACACACACACACACACACCCCACGTGCTGCCATGCTGGCTTGGTCATATTTCCAAATTTGATACTTGTCAGTGCAGATAATAAGCACTAATAAGATGTGACGTCACTGTCAGGTCACCAGAGCCCTGCCGGTCCCTGTATCAATATCTCTTTCATCAGTCCTTACAGAACTACTGCTGATCTGGAATCAGTTAATATATGACCATTGTTATAGATCTATGTGGCCAGAAGTGACCGCTACAGTCATGTGAATCTCGGTGGTCCTTATGGCACAGGATAAATCAAAACAATTAATTTGAGCAGAAGTGGACAACAGTGAGACTCTACAGGCACAATAGAGGTCCTATTATTGGGAAGAAGGGGATGGTTTAGGTGCCAGTCACTGGAAAAGCTTGAGAGATGGCAGACTGGGCTGGCAGTGCATGCTGGGAGTGCCAAGTGGTGCCAGTCTGTCAGCAGACCTTTGATCAAACCCCTCCAGAGAAGAGCAGCCGGTCCGGCCAAAACGACTGCTATGTGTCACTGAGGCCTAATTATTATCATCTATACAAATGACCTTGTGAGGGGGAATAAATACATTGACCACATTTATAGACATTTTATCTATCTATCTATACATCCATCCATCCATCTAGTAAAATATATAACAACAAAATCATTGACTATTCTATTTATTACATAAATATTGTATGTTTATTCTTCATATTTTCCAACAGCCGCTGGATTTTTATTTTTTTATAATGACGTATGAAAATATGATAACAAAAAAGCATTTAAAATATGATTTTTGTTTTCATATTAATGAACGATTAAAATGTCCTAATTTAATTTAATGTGTTATATATATATATTTCCCCCACCTCCACTTATTATATTGTTTTTATTTTTATTTTGTACTTTTGTTTAATTTGATTAGTTTTGTGTTCATTGTACAGTATATGGGGACACTGTGTGTGTTTATTTTATTGATTTGTTTTACTCTGTCTTCTGGTGTATTTTTATAAATTTTTATTTATATTATGCTTTTATATATTTTATATTTATATTAGATTATTTAAATTTACACAACAACTATTGATTTTTTTTATTATTTAAATTATATTATTTATTTATGTGCCTTTCTCTTGTACTGTAAAAATAATATATTATAAAATTGTATTTATTTTATTAATTATTTAAACAAATATTATTTACACAAACTCGACTGATGGTTTTATATTTAATTTTCTGGGATACATTTTTTATTGCTTTTGCTCAGGTTTTATATTTTAATTTATTTATTTTATATTTAATATTTATACATGCACGACCTCCACTGATTATTTTATTTTATTTATGAAGTAGCATTTACAGTATTTTACTCTCTTCACTTGTACTGTATGAGAGTAAACCATTCTTAAAATGCAAATAATTCTGTCAGCTTGCTTTCTTATGTTTATTCAAAAACAAATAATTTTTTTGAGCTGTCAAATCTGATCTTGTTCTCTTGAACGTCTTCTCCCAGGGCTTGATCTCGTGATCTTCTTGGACCATGAGCGGTGTTGTGAACCTGAAGACCGTGTCTCAGAGCGGCTCTGGTATTCCTCTGCCCCGGAGCCTCTCCAAACAGGACACCAGAGTCTTGAGGGGCGCTTTACTGGGTCCAGTTGCCCAAAACCAGCTGTCTGGACGAACATCCACCTTATCTTCCTCAGCCTCATCCATATCATCTCTATCGATCTCAAAGGAGTTACTTAGAGGGTCTTCACAGGGAACACATGGGACGTCCGGTGGCACAAATAGGCCCTCTTTTGCTCCCCGTTCGGCCCACAGCAGCCCACATGTGCCCAGACGAGAGATGATCCCATTCACAAACAGCCTCCGGAGGAGCTCGTTGTCTCAGGATGGATCCAGAGACCTAGAGAGACACTCCAACAAGAACTGGAGATCTGGCCATCATCACTTCAGGAGTCTAGACAATGAGGTTGTTGAATCTTCTCGAGAGCAACAGACGGGTCAAGCCCTTCGAAAGCCTACCAATGGGAATGTCATTTGGGAAACGTCAAATCCTGTTCAGAGGGACTTTCAGAAGCAGCGGATGAAAATGCTGGCTCATGGTTACGGCAATAGAGGAACGATTGCGTCTAAATCCCAGGTGAACGTCACAAACGAGGGTCCTGCAGGAAGGGAGTCTCCACGCATGGCAGCGGTGGCACCTTTCAGATACGGGTGAGAATTATTTTATTTTTTTATTGCTATTGGTTTGTATTGGACATATTTTGCCTGTATTTAATAGCACATGCTCAATTTCTCAGTATTTATTTTATTTGATTTTTTTTGCATGCATTTAAATGACTTTGGCTGTCGTCTAATGCATGCTTTATATAGACTTATAATGATAAATATTTACTGGCTTACTGTGATGGCCCAAATTGTAATATTGGTGCATCAAATTAAAACTTATTTTTTATTAAATTTTTAACGTTTGAAAATTCAATATGTAAATAAATTTTAAAAATACTGACAATTTAGTAACACTAGGTGCATTTATATGGACACTTTTGGGTTCCAACGGAATGAATTCATTATGATTGATGAATCCGAACATAGTGTTTACATGAAGGCTAAATAAAGTGATGGGGTTGATATGCGGGTTTATATGTCTCAAGCTTCTGATCAGATATACTCTTTTGAAATGAGCACACTTCTGTTGTTGCATGCTGTTTTAAAAAGCACATGTGATATTTATCTACTTCGGGTTCTAATTCACCTCTTAGAAAGTCAAACAAATTTTCATTTAAATACCAATAATATTGCTACAATATATATAGAATTAATGGAGCTGCAATTTTTTTATAGCTCTGTATGATCAGCTATTGTCTCATTTGTGGCTACTATTTTTAGATAAATGTATTTGCTGAAATATAAAAATTCCCTTTAAGAATGAATAAGCTTCAAACTTGTGATTTCTTTGGTGTTGTTCTGTCTGTGCCTCAGGCTGCAGGTTGGAGAGGACACTGAAGCCTCTCTGGAGGATCTGAGCGATTGTTCCTCAGACTCTGTGGAAGTGTGCTGTGAGGATTTAGGTGAGTCTCTTCTACAAAAAAAAAAAAATACTCATGGCTGCAGGATTTTTTTTTTGTTGTTATTGTTGTTTTGGAATGGCCATTCTCTTACGGTAGATGGTTGTGAAAAAAGTCTGAGGCTGTGGTTGGTGTCTGATATCATCGCAGTACTTTTGTGTGGGATGCTATGATTCAGATCGATCAAACTATGAGCAGATGCTGGTGTGGTGAAATATGATTGTATCCATGTGAGGAGATGTCTTTGATGATGTAAGCTTCCAAAGTCTGAAGCTCTTTTCAGATTCTTGATGGACTCAGTCAGACCTCGTGTAGACCATGAAATATTAGTGAAAAACTGTCAGCTCATGTTGGCCAGACATGCTAACGAACCGAGACAGATCTATGATTTGGGATCGTATTTAGTACTAATTAGTGTTTTTTGTGGAAAATTGTTTTGAGAAATGTGTTTAAGATGTTACATGCCTTGATAATGTGTGGAAAGATTTGCAATTTATAAAGATAGCTGTTGCAGTAGACAGCTGTGTTTGCATATTTAACAGTGATTTTGTTGCTTTTAGACACATTATATACTGTATAATGTTTTTATTTTATTTAAATTTTTTGCATTAAAGAAATTACGTCAAAACCTAATTCTAAATGTTTGCATTCTAAATTTTTTTTAATCAGGATTAATTCCTCTTCCCGTCATTTGAATTATTGTAATCTCAATGAATTAAAGTACATATGCATATAAAAAACTTACATATATATTAAATATGTGACCCTGGAGCACAAAACCAGTCTTTTTTTTAAGCATTGTATGGGTCAAAATTATCTTTTTTTTTCATGCCAAAAATCATTAGGATATTAAGTAAAGATCATGTTGCATGAAGATATTTTGTAAACTTCCTACTGCCAATATATTAAAACTTAATTTTAATTAGTAACATGCATTGGCTAAGAACTTAATCTGGACAACTTCAAAGTTGATTTTCTCAATATTTAGATTTTTTGCACCTTCAGATTCCAGATTTTCAGATAGTTGTATCTTGGTCAGATATTGTCTGATCCTAATAAACCGTACATCAATGGAAAGATGATTTATTCAGCTTTCAGGTGAGATGGGAGTAAATGTACAAAGGATAATTAAACAATGTGTGTATATATATATATATAGAATTTCTGTAATAAGACGATTTGCTTTACATTCTTCTACACAATGTATATATATATATATATATATATATATATATATATATATATATATATATATATATATATATATATATATATATACATTGTGTAGAAGAATGTAAAGCAAATCGTCTTATTACAGAAATTCTCAGATATGGGAATAATATGCAACACGGTGAGTTTACAGACTGTGTTCACATGTTTCACATTAATATACCACATGTGTGCACTGGAGACAAAACCTTTTGTGACCCTTAAAGCGTAAGATTTATATTGTGTCACTCAGTAATTCTTGGGAGGGGTGTGAATTTAATGCAGGAATGAGGCATGTGAGCAAACAAACAAACAGACAAGCACAGCCATATGTTGCAGTCAAACCCTGAATGAAGCCCGGTCTGAGTAATATATCAGTGTGGTGTAATGGCTACAGATGCCAGCAACACAAGGGATGTTCTCATGTCTGCAAACATCTGCGCTGCTGGCCAACCACAGCCTCCGGATGGGATCCAGATGTTTGGAGAACCTTAGGCTTTCTCAGGAGAGAAGGCTGTGGACACATCAGGATACGCTGAGGTCTCTCACCTAATGTGTGGCAGAATCCAGTCCTGTTTCATGTGAGTGTTGGAGCATAGTGATATGATTTTTTTAAATACCTTTTTTTTTTGACAGATGTGAAGTTGATTTAAGACTTTTGACATGTCTTTATAATTGGTCAGGTAATATCTCAGTTATTTCTAATAATCATAGTTTTCAGATTTTTTTTAAATAGATTTCAATATCTTAGTTGTTGTTTTTAGGGATAATTAAGATTAATTGGATAGCCTACTTTTACTTTTAATTAATAATAATATTAATTTATGACATCTAAATTATTTCTACACATCGAGTTTCGATATTTTTTTTATTGATATCTTTTTAATGCTTGAAGATATTTAAAATCTTTATACTTTATATTTTATATTTTATATCTTAGTTGTCAAGGCCTAAATCAGGTATTTTTAGTCTCTCTTTTCACTGTATTTTTAATTTCTCAGTCATTATTATTCAACATAATTGAGATTAAATATATACTTTAAATATATACTATACTTTTAAATGTAGCTCTCTCTCTCTTTTGTTTTAATATTTTAATATCAGTTGTTTCTTTTAAAAATACATTTTTAGGTTTTATTATAGCTATTTTCTGCACGTTAACACATTCTTTTTAATATATCTTTTTTAATAGATATTGTAAATCAGCATGTCAACATTGACATGAATTGTATTGTATTGTAAATTGTATTTTTCTTAGAATTGAGATTAAATTAATCCATAGATCTTTCTATACTAGTTTTATTATCTTTAATATTGGTAATATCTCTATTGTCTGTTAGATGTTATAGAGATTACAGAGACTTTTCAGGTCTCTTTCAGGTAAATATAATTTTTAAATATATTCTTTTTAGATGTTTTTAATAAAAACATTTATGATTTTTAATAAATTTCCTTACACATAATTGAGAATAAATATATATATATATTTTTTTTTTAGAGTTCCTTAATATCTCAATTGAGAACAAATGGAGACTTCCAATCTGCTTAGATTTGTCAAAAGTTAGCAAATTAACCCTCAGAAACCTCAGTACAAATGCAAACGTTTGATCTAGATCTAGTTGACCTGCATTTTACTGATCTGAACTAAAATAAAGGACTATTTAATCTTTTTGGGACAACAGTTCGGTCCACAGGAAGTATGTTCTTCTTTTAATGATTTCAATGGAAAAATCCCCCACAGAATGACACGGCCACTTGTGATGAGTTCAAGCAGAAACACCTCATTCTTCTCAGCCCCGTAACATCAGAATTACCTCACATGCCCCGGGACTAGCATGTGTTTGGCCAAATGTCGGACCCCCTGCAGGAGCGCTGAGCTTTTGATTGAGTCATTGTATCGAACTGGTCAGTCGCATCGAGCCGGTTATGTGCCTGCCAGGCTCCTGTCAGACTAACAAGGCTCGTTTGTGAAGTGATAAAGACAAACAGAAAGTGGATTTGTGGCGTGCTGTTACCTTATTTACGGAGGAGAGACTCAGCCGTCTTAATGGATGTAGTGATGTAGGTAGCAGCGTTGCTATGGGGACGCTTCTCCAGCGAAGCATTGCAGAGAACTCCATAGAGAGATGTGTGTGGAATATCATGAGCGATGATGCTAGGGACCATCTAAAAACAACACTGGGGTTTTATGAAGTGAAGATGGATGGGTTGGAGATGTGACGGAAACTATCTGGACTTGATTGATTTATTATTGATTTATAGAAATAATTAATTCCCATACTGCGAAACAATCCTATTCTTAATTTATTGGCTTGCTTGTTATACGCATATTTGAAAGAAATTTAATTTACTTTTTTAAATCTGTAATCATAACATATGCGCTGTGACTGTTTTGTCTTGATTCATTGGCTCATTTAAGCATACACTTTGAGGATAAACACCACTAAATGTATTTAATTGATCATTTCTGACTCTCTAGGTTTGCAGATTTAAGAAAAATCTTGACCTTGAGATTTTTCTTTTGAGGGGTTGGACAGGTAAAGTTTGCTGACAAATATATCTGGATCATTTGCAGATCCTATTATGCTGAAAATGTTTATTTTATTTTATTTTATTTTATTGTTTTAATTAATTGTTATTTTTTTGCATCATGAAAATTAAGTGTGATTTATATTTCTTATTCTTTTGCCAGATTAATCTTATATATATATATATATATATATATATACATATATGTACAGTATATGTATATGTATATAAATTGCATTTTTATATTGCATTTTTGTATTATAGTACTAAAACAATGTACACTGCATTTGCATTAACAGATTGCAAATAGATAGATGGATATGTTTTTTGTGTTAGATTATTTGCAGAACTATGAAGCTAGTGTATACATTATTATATTATACCACTAAAGGCAAGATAGATAGATAGACCCTGGAAGGGGGAGGGGCCAAACAATGGGGATGGAGGAATAGTGTGTGTGTGAAAATACACACTACGATGTACTGGATTCATTTTACATTCTAGTGTTGCAATTTGTCATCTCCCCCTATCAGCTCACACTTTCTGCTGAGGCAGAGAGACACACCGGAAAATGCAACAGAGAGAGAGAGAGAGAGAGAGAGAAACGGGGGAGGGACTGTTGTTTCATGCAGCACTGCTGTCATTTGGCTTCTGCACGGCTCAGCGGTAAGGCGGCCTGGTGAAGGGAGGAGAGAAAACGAGGGAGTGAGAGAAAGAGGAGAGAGAAAAGGAGAACCAGGGCGGCAGCTGCTGCAGCCTGACAGGAAGGAACGGGAAAAATAAAGGGTGCACGGAATTAGCATTTTCTTCCTGTGCAAGAGAGAAAGAGCCGCACATTCGTCCTGTCCTCCATGCTCTCACTCTTCTCTCATCCAGCCCTAAATGCTCTCCGGTAGAAGAAGACGCTTGGGGGTTGAATAAAAGGCAGGCAGAGCAAGGGCACGTCAAGGGAAGGTACAGCCATGGCTGCCAAGAGGGGCAAGTCCGGCGTGCCACAAAGCGTGGCACGGAGCGAGCTGAAGATGTACCGTGTGGGCAGCACGGAGGGGCGCATCCCGGTGCCATCCAACCTTCGCAAACAGAGGTCCCTGACCAACCTGGCCGTGCTGACAGACGCAGAGAAGAAGATGCAACTCTATGAGCCCAAATGGTGCGACGACATGAGCAAAGCTGCCTCTGGACACCTGAAGATAGGCAAGCCCAAACCTGTGGGCGGCGGAGGGGCGGGGGGTTCCCAACTCTCTCGAAACCTGTCCAAATCTGACCACTCCCTCTTCCAAGGCAAGCCCAAGACGTTCACCCCTCTCGCTGCACCTGGCGCCTTAGGAAAAGGCCAAAGTCGGATCCCTCGAGGCCCTTACGCGGAAGTAAAACCCTTGAGCAAGACGTCCGATGACTGCAAGTCCGACGATGATATCCTGTCCAGCAAAGCCAAAGCCAGCGGGAAGAAACCGGCAGCTGGGGGCTCTGGAGACCCGGAGGCAAAAGGTCAAGGTGAGGAAGGTGCCGATAAACCCTTCCTCAAGGTGGACCCGGAGCTGGTGGTCACCGTACTTGGTGACCTGGAGCAGTTGCTCTTCAGTCAGATTCTCGGTGAGTATGGATTTTCCGCTTTCATGCCCACTTACTACCAGCTGCAGTTGGTTGCTGAATCCCACGGATTGACTGGAAAATATCCCACCGAGCGCATGGTGTCATTATAAAGGTGGTCTCGGACAGTTGGACAGTGTAAGGCTTTGTTCTGGGTAGCATGTGCGTTGTGCATCTGCCGTCTTTCGCTACTGATGGGCTAGAAATCGTGTTCATAGATTATTCCAGTTGGCGTGTGTCCAATGATTGAATGGCACACTGATCTGCTTTTCGACGCCAGCCTGGTGCCGTGTGCTGGTGTTGCTCATCTGTGATGAGGTAATGGCTGCTACGTGTGGTACAAGAAAAGGAAGAGGCCGTGGAATACATAAAGGGAGAATAATGAATTCAGTTTGTAGTTTGTCATCAGCCTCCTTTGACTGCGGCTTGATTTGTAGACACTGATAAATGTTGTTGTTGAGCACATGAACAAAAGCATGCATGGATGAAATGCACCTAGGCTTTCAAGGGATAATTAGCAGTTTTATGCATACTGTGGAATTTGATTCTATATTTTATATATAATCGGATCTGGATACTGTTTGTTATGTCCATGGCATTAATCAGGAAGTATGTTTGTTGCATTTAAAACAAATATCTCATTTTGTTTGTGCTGTCTTTTTAAACACAGCATGCCCTGCATTCAAATGAATGACCTCTATTTCAACCATGTCCAGACCTCATATGTTTAAACAACCAATTTGGGCCTGAATACTTGCAGTTGTTTGTGTGGAAACCTAGATTCTTATTCTCCATGCATGGCAATGCACAGTACAATTCGGTGGATGAGAGTAAACGAATGACCTGGAATAAACTCCTTATCAAAATGCTCTCTGTAGCTCTTGCTTAAGTATCCATACAGGATTCCGATCGGAATTATAATTTGAAAAACAATCCTGCAGGGAATCCTAAAGGGAATAAAAAGCAAGAACTTGAGCTAGAAATGTTGGAATATTTCTAGCAGCATTACATTTCCATTAGGATGCTTTTGGAATTCCAAATTGTAATTAATTACACTTTTTCTAAATGTATTTAATTTTGGTTAGGTGGTTTAATTTATAATTTGGTTCTGAACTATAGCAGAACATCCAATAGGAATCTTGCATGCATTCTTTTGGGATTTTTTGCATGCTTTTATATAGACAGAGTATAATTACGACCAACACCAGAGTGGTTGCGGAGCTTTTCTCCTCTAAATTTAGAAGAAAAACAAAGTGCTACAGGGAAACTTTTTCATGCAGGACCTTTTAATCACAAGGTCTGTGTTAAGAATAATCTGTTGAATCTCTATATCAAAGCACTTTATTTTAATATATATAATCATAATTACACAGAGTTCATGCTCATTTGTTCTGCATAATAAACCGCTGCATAATAAACTTCCTTATGAGTTGTTCTTTTGGACCACATAACATCTGCACACCACTTTTGGTCACAAGACTGAATTAGCACTCAGAATGGAGCATTGCTTTCCTCTGTGCATTCATAGTTACTATTGTACTGCACGGCTGGACGTGGGTCTAAACCTCTAGGGGGTTAAAAATGCTTCAGATATGTATGAGAGACAATAGTTTGAGTTGAGGGACAGTTAAATGTTAGGATATAAAGGGCTAGGGCCAAATTTGGCCTCTTTGTGCCAGTCCGGAAATAAACCTTAATATGTATAGTAAGTTATGAGGGAGATATGAGCTTTTATGAGGCCACTCTAATCATATTGGTTTCCTTGACTGTGCTGTGGGTTTTTAAGTGTCTAATATCCATATCAATATTTAGAGGGAAGGGTGACTGAAAACTGATGATTTACTGTACTATTGTAAATATGCTTTTTATTTGTTCCTTCTTTTACGTAGTTAATTTCTAAGTAATATATTTTGGTTATGGTTCCCCCTCAGGTTGTTCTAAACCTGGTATTTTGAAGAATTTTTTGGGTGACCTATCTCTTTAATAAGATAACCTAAGAAACTGCACTGCATAAGATACTAATTTTGGAGTATATCTGTAATTTTGTTTTACAGCGCTGACTTGTTTTTCAGTATGAACAGATTTAAAACAAGTGGAAATACACATTTTTTATATACATATATTTGTCTTAATATCTTATGCAGAATTGATTCAAGTAAGCCAGTCTTATTTTAATTTTTTTTTTTGTAGATGCTTTATCTGGAAAAGGAAAAATACTGTATAATTTTTTACAGCGCATAAACATTTACTACCTATTCACTCAAAAATACTTGGAAAAAATATATGTATTATATATTGACAAAACTGCTAGTAGAATTTATCTTATTAATGTTTATGTATGTTTAATACATAATATAAAAATTTATGTATTAAACTACACTAGGTGCACAAAATCTAAGCACACCATGTTTATTTCTGCATAGGTAGCAATGCGTAATATGAAGGTGTTTATAATATATGCGTAATGCATGTAAATTAATCAATTTATCAATTTAAAATGTGTTTTGTGCTTGCTCTTTATTTGACCATTATGGTAGAAATGAACGTTTTTAGGAGGTCAGGACACAACACAGGTGAAGCTGGCTGATTTGCAATAGTTATATGCATACTTTACAATGAAAATGAATGAAATGCTGTAATCTGATTTACTAATTAATTCCACCATGCAAGTCTAGTGATGTAATTAGCTAGAGCATGTGTAAATTCTCTCGTGGGAATGAAGTTGATTGACATGAGTTATCTGCTGTCCAGTAATGCTTGTAAACCACCTCTCTCTCACTGTCTGTAAAGCAGTCCAGTCGTTAATAAATGTCAGGCCAGGCGTCTTGCCTAACTGCACCATGGGATTGATTGGGCATGCTGTTGACATGCTGATCGCTCGCCCACGCAGGTTTTCAGGAGATTGTGTGGCAGTTTACGACTGTTTGAACAGAAAACATTCATTTATTTGGACGAAAGAAGACTTTTATCCTTTGTTCTCATTATTGTGATTTGAGACTGTCTGGTTCTCGTAATCTCATTGTTGGTGTTTGGTTCGTTTAATGCTGCCTCTGAGGTTAATGTCCAAGACTGTTAGCTTTCAGCAAAGCAAGGGGATTGATCAAGCCGAGCTGTTTTTTACATCTGCTTCACCTTTGTGACGTAAATGAAAGGCTGTTGGCTATTTAAAAACAAAGACAAACACTTTGAAATGTCAGCTTCGTGATTCAACAGGAAGTACAAACTGGTTTTTAGTGGCGCATAAAGTTCTCAATCTGACCTTTGAATATTTGAAGATATTTTGGTGTAGAAACATAGAATATGTTTTTTATAGAGAATAATTGTGTGCTAATTTTAAATTTTTTTTTTTAAATATTAATACAATACTGTTAAAATAGGGTAAAGTCTGTAAGATTTTTCTAAATAATTAAATTGATCAAAAATACTGCAAAATTTTAAAATATTATTAGGATTTTAATGAATAGTTTTCCGTTTGAATATATTTGAAAATGAAATTTATTCCTGTGATGCAAAGCTGAATTTTCAGCATCATTACTCCTGTCTTCAGCATCACATGGTCCTTCAGAAATCATTCTAATATGCTGATTCACTGCTCAAGAAACCTTTCTGCTTCATATTGATGTGACCCCCCCCCCCAGATCCCTTCCCCCCACTAATATACAATAACATGCACCAGTCACTTTGTGCAGCATTGGTCTGCTCACTACCTCATTCTCCATGGAGCTGATATTATTCCACTACCTCATCAGTCAGTTAAATAAAGTAACTGCTCTTGAGCCCTTTGTCACTTTAATCAGACTTAATAAGCTTTTGTTTTTGCACTAAATAATCTTTTATCTGCACTGTTGTTCACTTCATTGATTTGCACTCTATCTGCCTTTTGCCTTGCGCTGCTTTATTTAACTTTATTTTAAATTTTATTTTATGTCTTTTTTTTACATTCCCTTATTGTATAGTTGTATCTACATTTTATATTTTGATCTAGATTTTTAGGCTTTAATGTTAACGTTATCTGTGTGCACCGGGGGTCTGAGAGCAACGCAATTTCGATTCTCTGTATGTATGTACTGTACATGTGGAAGAATTGACAATAAAGCAGACTTGAACTTGAACTTGAACTTGAAACCACTATACATATTTATTTTCAGGATTCTTTGATGAATAAACAATTCAGAAGAATAGCATTCATTTGAAATATGCATCATTATTGAATAAAAGTATTAAGTTCTTAAAAAAAAAACTAAATTACTGACCCCAAACTTCTGAACTGTAGTATGTGTGTGTGTGTGTGTGTGTGTGTATGCATTTATAAGACATAAACTGAAAATAACTGGCATAAAATAACATTAAATGAGATAAAATTATGCAGATATTTAGTTTTGCATATCCTACTTACTGTACGTTGCATTTTGATTGTTTGTTATGTGTGCAGATCCCGAGTCTCAAAGGAAACGGACGGTTCAGAATGTCCTGGACCTCAGACAGAACCTGGAGGAAACCATGTCCAGCCTGCGAGGGACTCAGCTCAGCCAGAGGTGAGTGAGAACCAGCACATGTTCATGGCATGAAAAATCACAGCCAGACTAATTCACGAGGATGCGAACTGCTGCTTTTCAATGAATCGTAAATCTGGGAGAACGCTCCACAATGTTCTTTGGAAACAATCTTCACGCACATTTGTGTCACAAAAGAGCACGAATATAAACAAGGCTTTACATTATACACAAACGATTACTTTTTCCACAACCATTCAGCCTCCCACGTCTTTTGGGAGAGTTGCCCCTTCAGTCGTTCAGACACCTGGCTGCCACATTCACAAATACACAATGAAACACTTTCCATCAGTGAATAACAACAAACACACAGAAATCAGCTGGACTCCAGGTTTTGCACGGTCAGATATACAGCAATACTGAACTAGACTTTTACATTTTCTTCACTTTGTTTTGCGAGGTAACCAGTGTTTTTTATGTGGTTGTTTAAACTTAAGATGATCATTTTTATTGTGCATGTATACAGTATATCTCATATACACATAAATCAAAAACATTTGCTATGCTAGTTCCCGGTGAACGGTTTTCCTTCCCCACAGGTGTGCTACAATAGATGTGCTTAGCCTAGCAATTCTGCTAACTTTGATCTCAGTACCTTCCTGAGTTTCACCCCTAGAGATCTCAACCTGTCCTTCCTCCTAACATCAAACCTTTCCCTGCAGGCTAACCATTCACTCCTCTACTAAGTTTCAGAGCAGAAAACTTTTGTAGTAGACATGTAACACGCTTGAGACCTGCAGCTAATGCTGGCTCCATTTTAAAAGCAGCACTGTATAAGACAGACGAGCTTCCAAAGACTTGATGGAGCAGGCGTAAAAATGATTCATACCAGATTAACCACACTGAAGCCACAGATTCACAGCCACGCTGATGTGTGTGTGCATAATGAGCTTTCCTGTAATGGGATACTTCTGTTAGCCTTCAAGACATAGAGATGCATAAACAAATAGGACTCTGAATAGAGGTGCGCTGTTTGATTTTTATTATCGTGTCGATTCTCGTCATACAGTACACCTGCTCGTCGAATCTGGATTCTGTCAAGATGTGCACTTGAATTGGAAAATGAGATTAGTTAATCACCGAACCACATGGATGCTTTTAAGTTCTCATGTTCTGTGTTTGTTTAGGAAATTGTTTGTGATGTGTTATGCTTTCACAAACAAGCCTTTTATCAGTTCAGCATGTTTCCGTAATGATGTGTGATGAGTGTTTAATCAAAACCCACAACATCACAGTGGTTTAGAATCATTGATGTACTGTAACAGTTTTTATTTTAAATTAGCTTTTATTTTTAGATTGTTTAAAAAAAATTTTTAATTTACTTTAAATTTTTGTAATTTTGTTGTGCTTTCTTCTTCTTCTTCTTCTTTTTATTTTAGTTAGTTATTTTAGTACATCAAGTTACACTAAATGAAAATCTAAAAACTGGAAAGCAGCTAAAAAAGTTATACTATAAAATTTAGTTAGTTAGTTTAGTACATTATGAAAATGAGAAATGCTGCCTTCAAAACTAGCTTTATAAAATAAATAAAATAAACTTTTAAATAAAATATTTTATTTAAGGTTTTCGTTAAAGCTGCAGTCGGTAACTTTTAACGCTCTAGCGGTTAATAAACAGAACTGCTTGCGTCTTGCGGAAGAACATTGTAGCCGGATCTACTTCTCTCTGTTTATGTCTATGAAGAATCACAAAGGTACTGGGTTAATCCGCCGCGGTATCCCCGAAGCAATCTAAAATAGTCTGAATATAAACACTTATTATAGGTGCACCCTAGTGATTCAGGACAAGCTAAAAACACGGTTTGGAAAATGGATTCATGGTGTACTCCCTTATTATATACATTTTGTATACTTTGAACACAAACAAAGTTACGGACCGCAGCTCTGATTGGTTGTTTCTTACCGGGAGCGATGTATTCCTGCAAATGGCAATAGGACACTGGGAGGAGCCAGAGGAGCTTGATTTTTTTCACAGATTATCTGTCTCATATTCTACTGTCAGGACATAATGACAGGTTTAACAAATGTGTAAAAAATACATTTTTAAAAAAGATACCAACTGCAGCTTTAACTATGACAAGTTGCTCAATTTGAGGTATCATATCATTGTCTAAGCAATCCAACTAACAATTTTCAGTAAAATTTAAGAAGGACGGACCTGAACCATCTCGCATCATCGTAGCAACTGCATAGCAATGCACAATCAATCACTCAGAGCACCTTAGCAACTGTATACAACGCCTTGGCAACCACTCACAACATTACGGCTTTATGCTGGTGAAGTTGCAGTAAAGTCTGCTTTTGCCATTAGAGTCATTGTTGATTTTAGTAATGAGAAAAATTCTATAAATGTTCTTGCCACATCGTGTGCGCCGTGGAGAGAGCACGACCTTTGCTTTGGCTTCATGTAGGATGTGATGTGGCACTGAAAGTGAATGGAAAAGCAGCTCATGAGGTTTGGGAGTGGCTGTGCCGTCTCTATGAAAGGTCCAATGCAGTGAAATGAGGCTGTGTGTGTGTTATTTTCAGATGTCTTTTGAAAATACTGAGAAATGAAACATTTATTCTGTCTTGAAACTCCCATATGGTCCTTTATTGTAAATCCAGGTCTTCTTCTAGTAATGCCAGCTGCAATGAGAGCCAGCAAGAGTCTAGATCATTCGTTCCATTTCATAATCAGCTCAACTGATATAGAATTCAGATGCATGAAAATTACAAATATGTGTAAAACTGAACTATTTTTTTTTTCCACTGATGCAATTGTTGGGCCGAACGAATATGAAAATCAAATCACTTTTTACTAGTGTTGTCAAAACGTTTAATCACATCCGATATAAAAGTTTTTATTTACATAATATATGTGTATATTTATTATGTATATATGAATACACACTCATGCAATATGTATCTTGAAAATATTCACATGTATTTACATGTATGTATTAATATTTATATAATAGATATTATAAATATATTTAATAAACAAATATATAACATAAAAAATTGCAATCAGATTTTTTTCTACCCCGAATCATTCAGCCCTTTAATACTCCATTGACAACTAAACAAAATTGTGAAAAATTATGAGGTAAACTCCAACATAGTTGTTTTAAGGCTCCTTGCAGTATTTATTTATTTTATTTATTTTATTTTACTGTTTTTGCTGAAATGAAATGCACACATTTCTACTTTATAGTTCATCATCATCATTATAATAATAATTTTATATAATTGAACCGGCCAAATTGCGTAGCTGTAAAATCAAGCACAGCAAACCAGAGCTCTTTTTAAAAAATGAGTTCATTCCATTAGTTAATTACAAATAACTTAATCATTAGTTTTTTACCCCCAAATCACTCAGTCCTAAAATAGCCCATCAATAACAGACAGAAATGATTAACAGACATTTTTGCAAGAATAACAGACCAAATAATCCTCCTTCAGCTGGGTAACACTAACCGAATAACCCAATGCCAGTGTTCGTGTGCTGTTTATGCCTCAAGCGCATCAAATATTTCAACCCACAAGTGTGCGTTTTCTGCCATTTCGCAGCTGTCTGATGGATTATCCTGAGAGAAGTGCATAAAAATAGCTCTTCCATGTTCATGTGGTAAAGGAAGTTGTTATATTATTCATTTGAGCTGGTGCATCTGGTTATGCAATCTTCATCCTCAACAGATGAATTCTCCCACAGATGCATCCTTCTCTTTAGTAGGCCATGAGTTCCTGTGGCTCAACAACCTATTATTATGTTGTGTTTTAAATGCACCAGCAACTCTCTTTTTCTATCTACAGTTGTCTGGACAGCAGTGTCTGCTACGACAGCGATGAAACCAACGCTCGTAGCATCTCCAGCCTCTCCAACCGCTCCTCTCCTCTCTCCTGGCGCCACGGACAGTCCAGTCCTCGTCTGCAGGCCGGCGATGCTCCGTCCTCAACGGGCAGCAGCTATGTGTCGGGCAGCAAGGCCTCGTCTCAGTACACCTCTCACACCATGCCTGCCCGCTGCTCCAGCCGCCTCAGCCACACGTCACGCAGCGACTTCATCGAAGGTCTGGACGCCGGAGACAGAGACCTCAAGTCTGGTTACCTGAGTGATTCTGATGTACACTGCAAGAGCCTTAATGATGACGACGATGACGACAATCTGGCCAATGGGTGAGTGTCTGCATGTGTTGCTTTGCTAAATATCTCTAGTTTAGTACACTCTATAAAAAGAAAGCTTCTAAATAGGGCTGGGCGATATATCTAACAATATTACCACGCGCATCTAATGAGTAAATCTGGTTCTGTGATTAGCATTAAATCACCATCACCTGCTTATAATTGGAGCAGCATTTAATAGACAGAACCGTAGATCACTTACAAGCTACGCAATATCGCGTTCATTATCCCAGATGAATCGCATTCGATAATGTATGCGATATTGCGTAGCTTGTAATTGATCTACGGTTCTGTCTATTAAATGCCGCTCCATTTGAAAGCAGGTGATGGCGATTTAGCGGTAATCAAGGAACCAGATTTACTCACTAGATGCGCGTGGCCATATTGTTAGATATATCGTCGCCCAGCCCTACTTCCAAAAGTAGGTTTTCATAGCGATGCAATAGAAGAATGGTTTTGGATTCCTCAAAGAACCTTTCTGTGAACTTTCGGTAAAAATTCTTATTGTGAAGAAGAACATCTCAAGATACTTTTTTGACAATAAAGAACCTTTTGTGCAGTTGAATAGTCATATGGATGTTAAAGGTTCTTCATCAATGTCAATAAAGAAGTGGCACTTTTGAGAGTATAAGAACCATTTTGGGTTCCAAAAGAACTTTTTAGTGAACAGTTCTTAATAGAAGCATTTGTTCCTCAATTTTGAAAAACCTTTTTCCACTATAAAGAGTCTGTGCAGTTGAATGGTTCCATGGATGTTTAAGGTTCTTCGTGGAACCATTGATGCGAATAAAGAACCATAAGTTTTGAGAGTGAACCATTTTTTTAAGACATTTTTGAATTTCAGTAAAATGTGCTTAGAACCATTTTTCTTCAGTTTAAAGAACATTTTAGACATCTAAAGAACCTTTTTTCATGATAAAGAAACGTGGAAATGTTTCACTGATGTTAAAGGTTCTTCATGGAACCATTGATACCAATAAATACAACTTTATTATTGAGATTGTACCATTTTTTGGAATCATTTAAGTTTTCAGTAAAAAAAAAAACACATTTTCCTTCAATTTAAAGAACATTTTTCCATTATAAAGAAACTTGGAAATATTCTATGAATGTTAAAGACTCTTCATGGAAATATCAATGTCAATGCAATCACTTTTAACAGTTCTTAAAATAAGAATTTGTTTCTCAATTTTGAGGAACATTTAAATAATCTAAAGAATATTTTCCTACTATAAAGAACCTTTTGTATAGTGGATTGGATCCATTAAAGATTCTTCATGGAACCATTGATACTAATATTTCAGTACAAAGCTCTTAACAGATTTTCTTCTTCTTCTTAATTTAAAGAACATGTTAAACATCTAAAGAACATTTTTCCATTATAAAGAAGCTTGTTCCATGGATGTTAGAGGTTCTTTCTGGAACCATCAGGGCCAGTGAAGAACCTTTATTTGTAAGAGTGAACTGGCAGACTTTATGAAGACATTCATAATGTGTTAATAATGTCATGAATGGGACTGTTATCCTGCCATGTAAGTACACTAGATTAAAAAGTCAACAGTGAGCAGGGCATCAAAGAGGGCTCATGCTAATGAGATGCCCTCCTCCTGGCACAGCTTCGTAGCATTACTACAGGACTCTCAGACATTTAAAAAGGATGCTCTAAAATGTATAAAACTTGTGTATTGGGGCTCAGTGCATAATATTTTCACTGCAGCTGTGAAATCTGTATAGACTTCAAAGTTTGGGGTTGGTAAGATTTTAAAAAATTTTTTGACTGAAGTCTCTAATGCTCTAATGCTTAAAATACAGTAAAAAAAAAAATATTGTTAAAATTTAAAATAACTGTTTTCAATGTGAATATATTTAAAATGTTAATTGATTCCTGTGATGTGCAGCTGGATTTTCAGCATCATTACACCAGTCTTCAGTGTCACATGATCTTCAGAAATCAGAATAATATGATGATTTACTGCTCAAGAAACATTTCTGATTATTAACAATTTTGAAAACACTTGTGCTGCCAAATACTTTTGTGGAAACTTTTTTTTCTTTGATGGATAGAAAGTTCAAAAGAACAGCTTTTATTTCAAAATAGAAACATATCTTTACTGTCACTTTTGATCAGTTTAATGCATCCTTACTATATAAAAGTATGAATTCCATAAAAAAAAAATATTCTAACCCTAAACTTTTAAACACCAGTGTGTGTTGACTGTCACTCTTGGTTCAGTTCAGTGATATTGATTATTAAGTATGGCAGATTGGAGGATGTGTTGTGAGCATCAGAAAGAGAAATTCTCAGCTTTATGCAAATGAGAAGCAAAGAAACATATTACTTCAAGAGAAGAAACATTGGTTGTATCCTATAGTAATGTATCATAAATACACAGCTGTGATCTCCATCATGCTCATGCATCATATTTTGTAAGAATGCTTCACTACTAGAGTTCCACTTTTTCTTTTTTAAATCAGCGTTCCAAAATTCTAAAGATTTCCTTCATTCATGGTATTATAGATCAAAGCACGTGTTGACATCTTCACTTCCCTTTTTGAACTGTCTCCAAAGCCAAACTTTTTCTGTGCAGCTTTAGCAGCGAACCTGCAACGTTTCAATGCATCCATTGCCATTCTGCAAGGTTGTCTCAGTTATATCATCTAACTCAATGATTTCATTGTAATATGCATGCCATAGTGACCTTGTGCTCCTCTTGGACTCGGTCAGCACGCAGCAGCAGGAGTGACAGAAGGTGTCTGCTCTGAACTCAGTCACCTTCAGATTTAAGGACCATAGCCACTCCTGTACTGGCCTCGATTGTCTTTCTAATTCCGCTTTTATTAGCAGAGAGTTTGAAGTTTTTAGCACAGCACACTTCTCGGTCACACCCCCCCGAATACAAACGTTGCACGCGTAGTGAGATGATGAAATCCAGGCCAGTTCTCTTGGGCGTGAATCTGGGCTTTATCTGGGAGGCTCATGCGGAGGGATTTAGCGAGTGCCGCATGATGGTGGGGTGATCAAACCCAGCCCCCGTTCAATGCAGTGAGAAGAGAGAGCGGGAGAAACTTACATAAGAGAACAGCGCTCAACAATACAGATCATCAGAGAGCTTTGGGTCAATTGAAGGAGCTGTGGCTTACATTATTGGGCTAGATTTATCCCTCCTGTTGTGTTTGAGTCAATTTGACCCACAATTAATTTTCAAACTGCTCGAAATACTGATTAAACAGTTTATTTGAGAGTACTTTGTATTAAGGATCATGGATGTGCATGCAAAGCTTCGACACATGGATGTGTTTTGGATAGGCTGTACAAATATTATGATTTTTAAT
This sequence comes from Carassius gibelio, assembly GCF_023724105.1. Classification (NCBI taxonomy): domain Eukaryota; kingdom Metazoa; phylum Chordata; class Actinopteri; order Cypriniformes; family Cyprinidae; genus Carassius; species Carassius gibelio. The sequence goes on along the minus strand of NC_068401.1, from coordinate 2,802,458 downwards.
GCAATTTTCCCAAAATCAACACTATATAATCACTAAAGAGTCAGGTAAAAAACTAAAACCTTTATTGTATTTTGTCAAACACTAAAATCTACAATAAAATATGAAATTTAAGACTCAAAGTATAAAAAATATAACAAAACAAAATAGAAAAAAAAAAAAAAACAAGGAATTGTTAAATTATTTCGCAGGTTTTGAATTCTCTAACAAGCTACAAGAGTGGGTTTCTGTTTTCACGTTAATAATTTTTTTTTTTGCAAATTGCATTGAAAAGTCCATTTGACCTCCAACACCAAAGTTGTTCTCCGTTTTCGAACACAGTGGGTTTGCACATGCAAACATTTAGATGTGTTGGTTAAATTGTACATAGTTGTCAAATTAACCTAACATTTTTAAAAAATCTGAAATTATAAGAATTTCCCTCATTTTTTTCTGCTTGCCATTAATCTAAAATAACACAGTTGCTGAACATTTAATAATAAAATTTTTAATTATATTAAAAAAAATATTTTTTGATGCATTAACTGAAACTGCATTCCCAGCATACTTTGCATAGGACTGAACTGGGAATGTAAATGTCTTATTTTAAAAGTGTTATTTTATGCGAGGAATAATTTAGTAAAAGCTAAACTATGTACATATTCACTTAATTCTACTTAAACTTAGTTATAAAATTTTCTTAAAATCTAAGTGTAAAAAATCTTAATTTAATTGCATTGTGATTTTAATTAAGCTCAGTGTATGTTTTTAGCTTTTTTTAACATGTTCATAATACATTTTTGTAGATTTTTGTAGCTTTTGACAGCGAGTGGCATGCTGGTGATTTGAGCAGAATAACTGCACGAGTTAATTCAGTGAGGACGAGTCTGGATGTGGTTACCATGGAGATAAACTGATGAGGAGATGGAGGGAAACGGTGAGGTTTTCCCTCACAGATGCTTCAGTCGCATTCGATCAATCCCATGTTCTTGTTGTTGCGAGTGTGCATGTGAATACATGTTAATATCATGGTACTTTTGATATGCAATATGAAATGACTGATTACTATACAAGACAACAGAAAGGCTGTGATTAGGTTGGAGGTTTGTGTGAATAAAAGTGGAGAAAATAGCACAGTTTAGCACATATCACATTTGCATGAGCTGAGCTGGAAGATGACAGTATATTCACTTTTGCTAGATAAGTAATCGTAGCTAAGAACTGGTTTGGAAGCCAGCTGCTGAAGTTTGTTGCTCCTCAGTTTACAAATATAGGCAAAAAGCTAAGACTGTAGTTAGACAGATAGCATGTATTGATTGTGTCTGGCCTTAGGCGAGCACATGTTAGCGTCTGTTGCTGTGTGCCTTTTTCCCCTGAGAGTGTCATTGGATAGTGACCCGTTCTGTTCTTGTTCATGGTCAAACTCATCCTGGCTATTTAATGGTAATGGAAAGTGATTTACTGATTTTCAAGTGCTATGTTTTTAAGACAAGTATCATGTTTTCCCAGCATTAAGACCAGCATTAGGGTAATTAAACATACTCCCACTCTCGCTAATGGAAAAATCTAATTTCTAATTATATTATATTATATTATATTATATTATATTATATTATATTATATTATATTATATTATATTATATTATATTATATTATATTATATTATATTATATTATATTATATTATATGCAAGTATAAGTGTATAAGTTATTCTAATTAAATATAAAATAGTCTAATTTCTTTCACATGAAAAATGTGTGTATTGTATTGTGTATATTGTATATACAATTACATTGAAAAATTATATTAAAAAATTTGAATTATTATTTGTTATTATATAAATTTGATGTATTAATTACTATATAAAATAATATATAATTTATTGTTTGAAAAAATCTAATTTATGTAAGTAGAAAAATATAAGTACTAAATGATATTCTATATTTTATATACAATTATTAAAAATATACAATATAATTTAGTACTTTAATTTTTATTAATTAAAATTTTACAAACTATTTTTAATTATTATTTTAAATGTATCATTAATAAAGTTAATAATAAAACAAAGTAAAACAAAATCATATATTTCCGTATAAAATAAATATTTGCATGGTAGTATTTTTGTTTCTGTTGAATCAATTTAAATTAACAATTTATAATTGTGCTATATATAAACATTTAGTTCACAAAATGAAAGTAAATCATGCATTTCATTGATGATATTTCGTTAATGGCAATTCCGTTAATGGCAAAGTGGTTGCAATCTTTTTATTTTAGCTATATTTAAATAAACTAATTTAGTTGATTAACTTTCAGAAAAAATATTTTATTTAAATGTAGCTAAAATAAATTGATTGCAACCACTTATCACACATTTTTTTTAGTAAATTCAATGAATCATTTTTTTTTCAATGCTCTTGCACAATGACGCTGCAAATAAAGCTTATGAAGGTTACTTTAACCTTCTTTGTATGATCTCATGTTCTGAGGTCTGAGTGCTGTTCCATGTTCTGGTCTCCATATGTCCCTCTGGTACAGATATTACGCTCTCATATTTCCCCCTAAAGCTTGAGCATACAGTACATACGAGAGGATGATTTCAGTGCTGATATTCCTGTTAGTTACACTGTCTCTGATGCTCAATGCTCCGAGATGCTGAAAGATCACAGGCTGAGCATCTTGACCTCAAAATGTCACAACAGCAGCACAACTACAGCAACATGTTTACATATTTGTATATAGTTGTATTTAGATGATCCTTTCTGCAAAAGGTATTTTTATTGGCCACTGGGTAAAAAGTGTAATAACTGATATTAGTAGTAGTATTACTTTATTGTTCACCCTAAGCTGAAAATCAATCTTTGGTCTCGCCATACAATCACAAAACAATTAACAATACACAACATCCAATAAATACATCTAACAACATCCACAATGACAAAATTAAAATATGCATTTCCTACCTCTCATTCAAAATACTTATTGCATTTGTTACGAAAGTTTGTTTATATATTGCTTTATTGGTGTTTTGTAATGACGACGTGATGTAATAATCCAAAAACATGATTCAAGGAGTGTGTTATGTCTCTTGTTATAATCAAAGCTTTTCTCTGAACAGCAATTTGGTATAACGGAGCGAATGACTTTAGCTTTTTATAAGTTACTCTTATAATTCTGTCTAATTTAACTTTATTGGCAGAAGTAACTCGTCCGAACCACACAGTTATATTATACCCTAAAACACTCTCAATTAAACCTGTATAAACTCTTTGCAACACAGCTTTGCTCACACAGTTTCCTTAAAGAATAGCCTTTGATTTGCTTTCTTACAAGAGCCACATTATCAGAGAAGTTCAATTTACAGTCAATCATGATTCCTAAATACTTAAAAGTCTTCAGTTTCAACAGTTTGATCACATAACATTATGTCTGTTAGAGGCTCTGAAAGATTTAAAATCAACTTACATTTATCAATAAAGAACTTTCTTCACACCATATTAGGTTTAGTTTTTATTTTCAGGTTCCTGATGTTTACTCTAAGGTATCTGCAGTAAAATATTTAAAGGGTTAAGGAATATCTTCGTCTGGTTGTCTGTGAACATGCAGCAGATGCAGCGGCGTCGGTGCATGGGCTGGGATGTGTTGCCATGGTAACCCCCATCATCCTGACTCTCGTTGACCCAGTGAAGCCGTGTGTGTGTGTCTGTGTGTGTGTGTGTGTGTGAGTGCAGACGGAAAATGGCTGCTGATGAACGGCTGCATGCCACTGATTCTGGATGTGCTAGTAATCAGTTCAGCAATGGCTTTCTTCCTGTTTCTTTTCAGGCAGGGTTTTTACGAGGCATTAGGAGTGCACATCACGTCTGCAAACTGCATTGGGATTTTAGCATAAATGCTTATTAAAATGAGGAGTAAAAAAGACATCTCTGCATTTCTTCCCTTCTCCAGCTTGTTTTCAATCTAGTTGTCTAATAAACCTGGCATTGTGTGTTACGATTATTGTCAGCTCTTTCATTGCTTTGTTCTTTTGTAAGTCGTTTTTGATAAAAGCATATGCACAAATGTAATGTTGCATAATGTAAGTATATAATTAATGTGTATTTACTGTTCATTTATTCTAAACCACTATAGAAAATAAACACTGTAAAAAAAAAAAAAAAAAATATATATATATATATATATATATATATATATATATATATATATATAATTTAACTGAAAGTATTGTAGAAATGCTTCAATGTTTACTTTTATATTTAGACAGTTTTAGTATGAAATAAATAATATTTTAAAATATTTTGTTGTTGTTTTCATTATTTTTATTTGTAATTATATGATTGAAAATATATTTAAGACAATGCCTTTCATCGAAAAGAATGAAAGGGTTTATAATAATATTAATTATTACTGTATAGAATGATATTTAAAAGCACAAAAGTAGTCATATAATTTATTTATATTTAAAAACTTTATTACTGAAATTATATTTTACAAAACAATAGATGTCATGGTAAAACAAAAAAATTTATTAAAATAACAGTAACATTTTTCATTACTTAAAAGTATGAGTCACTTTATGAGAATACAATATAATTAATTGTATTATTTACATTAATATTTAACAATACAATACCTGCAATTTTATGGTTAAATATTGTTAATATAATTTTTAATAATCAGTATTATCTGTGAGCATTGCATTACATTGAAAAAAGTTAATTTTGTTATTAATTATGTGCATTATAGAGTTTTTGTTTTTGATTAGTTTAGTGGTGTGTATTGGCCTGATGTCTGTGCATGTGTGTAATTAGAGAATCAAACTGATTTTTGCAGTTCAATTGACAATATATCATATTTACCATTTTAAGCTTAAATTATGGTCAACAATGTTACAACTCATACTGTGGCTTTAATAGTAAAGTTCTAGCAATCCCTAGCAACTACTAGCTAAACTTAGTTCAAGCTAAATGTATATGCAGTTTGTTAGAAATTCTAGACACGCAAGTATTTAGATATTTCCAAAACCTCATTCACAAGAAGCTTTCACAGGATGTAATCCATTAACCATAGGAGGAAAGATGAGCAGATCTCTGAGCATGTGGTCATCAGCTGTCCTTCAAACAAATAAACACACCGTAAGAACATCTGGAGAGGTGTATGGGGTCTTGAGGGGTATTATTGTAAGACTCCCATTACATACACACTCTCTATGTGTGGTCAGGCTGAATGCTGGACGCATCAGTAACTCTACTGCATCAGTCTTGAGCAGGACAGACTTCTCTGTGCTCATAACAGAGGGTGTGACGAGGTCTTACTTCACATGTTGTGACCCCTGCTGGAGACATACTGTAGCAGCAGAAGCCTTTAGTTTAAGTGCAAGCCTTTTTTATTTTTCAAGATGTGCAATGCAAAGCAAATGAGATTTTAAAACGTTGAGAAGTACAGAAGTATGTGAAATGCATGTGTGTGACGCACAGGTCGGTGAAATATTATAACAGCTTCTCTCTGCTGTGGGTGTCTGGTGTGGGTGTCAGTGAATTATCACTATTCTTAGGTTTCTGCTGTGCTGGTGCAGATCTGTGTGCTGTGCATTGACATGGAATTGCCGATAAATAAGTAAATAATTAAAGAAAGGTTTTATCTCCATGCAGAGATTTAAAATGAAATGGAGACTTTTACAGGAATAGTTCAACGAAAAAATTAAACATTTAATTTGCTGAATATCTTCCCTCAGACCATTCAAGATGAAGATGAGTTTGTTTCTTCATTAGATTTGCATTTCATCACTTGCTCACCAATGGATACTGTGCAGTGAATGGGTGCCGTCAGAATGAGAGTCCAAAAAGCTGATAAAAACATCACAAGTAATCCACACCACTCCAGTCCAGCGATTAACACCTAGTGAAGCCAAAAGCTTGTGTGTTTGTAAGATGTTTTTAACTTCAATCCATTGCTTCCGGCTAAAATACCAGTCCATAATCAATAATAATGCTAAAGTAATCCCATCTGAATCTGGATGATATCCACACAGATCAAGCACCATTTACAAGTCTAAAACAGCTCTAAAGAAATATGTGAGTGGATTTTAATGTGAGAGGACAACAGGAGATAAACTTTTCCACAGGAGGAAGCGTTATTATGCCGTAGATTATAGACTGTCACTATTTTAGCCCAAAGTAACAGTTTGAAGTTAAAAACACCTCAGTGGTGTATTTTTTTCTTACAAACATGCATCTTTTGGCTTCACAAAACATTTTTATGATGATGTGTTTATCAGCTGTTTGGACTCTCTTTCTGATGGCACCCATTCACTGCAGAGCATCCATTGGCAAGCAAGTGGTGTAATTTCTCCAAATCTGTTCCCGTGAAGAAACAAACTCATCTACATCTTCGACTGAGAGTGAGTACATTTTTGTGTGATTTATTCCTTTAGTTCTCATGTTTTTTCAAATAAAGCAGTCTATATTTCAAAAGAGAGATCTAGAGATGTACTCAGATTTGCTGAAATATAAAAATATGCAAATATGCAGAGATCCTAATATTGTCAGGGTTACTGAGGGAGAGGACCCAGATGCAGAGTGAACAAGGAACGTTTATTGACAAAAGACAAAGCACGATAGGAGGCAGTGGCTTGAACAGTCCAGACAGTAGGATTGGGTAGATGGGTAGACAGTGGAGCAGGCAGTTGGGGGGGATGACTGCCGAGGGGGGCTCTGGGTGACAACCGAGTGCAGGACTGTAGAGGAGGCTGTGCAAGGGACCAGACCACAACACCAGGAACCAAGGGCACTTGACTATAGAGGTATAGCCACACACGTCAGACCTCCAGGCGGGGAGACCCAGTAGCCAGGGAGAAGGCAGCGGGCAAGACAGGAACAGACAGAACTCACAAAACACTAGACAAGACTTAAGACAACATGAGAACAACAACAACAACTATAATAATAATAATAATAATAATAATAATAATAATAATAATAATAATACAAGGGCAAAAATCAGACAAGGGTGCTATGACCTAGAAACCAGATTAACTAGGGAAATAACCAAAGTAAACTAAAAAGGTAAAGAAACAAATACAAAAAGTTCTAGAAATAACTGGAAGACTAACCAAGAAAATAACTCAAAAGGGGAAAAATACTTTAAAGAACAAGTCAAACTTAAGTCAAATTAAAAGTGATATCCAAACAAAAAGAAACACTTAAACTAGACTAGAATAAGTGACAAGATAAACTTAAACTAACAAATACCAGACTTAAACTGACAAGGGAAAAACGCTATTAGTTTAGAACAGCTAGCACGCTAAGCAGACACTAACTCACACACAAAACGAACCGGCAAACACATGAGGGAAATGATCACAATAAAAGCATACAGAGACATGAGAAACAGGTGACAACACTCTGACTAATGGGGACTAAACAAGAGGGCGTGACCAGGGAAAACAAGGAGGTGGGACAAGAGGAGCACGTGGTAGACACAAGAGACACAACCATGTGCTCAGGCACAAAATAAACAAAGACACATTGAACAAAGACAGTACAGACAAGACTGTCAGGGCAGGATCCTGACAAATATGAACTCGAGAATTTATGCAAATGATCTGATCAGCTATCCATGCTCATTTTATAGCTCTATACACTGTATATTATTGTAAATTGACTCATTAGTGGATATTGTGTTACTAAAAACATTCAAGGAGAACCATTCGAGATGAAGTTGATGCCTAAGTGATTCATAACTGAGACATATCCTGAGCAATGATTTTTCTTCTGAACATGTGCATAGAAAGTGTATATCTCTTTTATTAATGTTCCAAGCTTGAGTTGCTGTATTGTGGTTTGAGATATTCACATAATTTGTTTCCAGTTCTGTGAACATAACTCACCATCTTACATCTTGATCTAACAGATGCTTTGTGTAAAAGACTTTCTAAAGCACTTTGTTACATAAAAGTCAGTCAATTACCACACAGTAACACGTGCATGGTGGAGCATTTGTTCATGCAAAAGTGGTTTGATGGGTTTGAAGTCATTTGATTTATAGTTTGACTGAAATCTTAATTTAATAATTGGGTATAAAGTGAATGATGTGTTATTCATGCACTGCATTGGTCTTAATCGCAGAGTTCAAAGTAGCCCAATGTAGTGATGTTATGCATTTATCATAATGCCAAACAACAGAAATAATTAGCTAATGCACAGAAGTAAGTGTTTTATAATACTCTGTGTTTTATTTTTTTACTGAAAAAACAATTGCAGTCTATTTTACTTCCATGTGTTTTAGATTATAACTACGGAGCCCCACACATGACATGCAAGAAAAAAATTAATAAATCATTCCCTCGAAGTACTTGAATGTGCACATGACTACTATTTCGTTCCCTTGATTTAAAGAATCATGCACACAATTTATAAATCGAGGTAACGAAATAGTAAATCATGCACACAATTTAGCATACTTTTATGCAGGACTCCGCTAAAACTGAAAAAGACAGTTCTGAATTTGAGTTTGCACTCCTTATTCTTAACTATTTAAACATTAGGGTATTGCATTGTGAGAAAAAAATATGAATATGCACATTTTTGTGATTTAAATGCATTTTTAGATTTAATGTCCTAATCTGAACTTTTATTAAGCCTTCAAATACATATTTATAGGGCTGTAAAGTTATTGTAAAGTAAATCAGTTTACTATTTGCGGAAACACGCTGTTTACACATTATGATTATCCATGCTTAGTAATCATGTGCATGCATAACCTCATGGCTAAAAGAGCACGGGCCACACACAGTGTGTTTGGTATAGATATCTGTGTGTATATGTGTAGACATGGTTCGGCACCACTGGAGCCACATGAAAGAAATGAATGACAGCAAACCATCCGAGCTTCATTTCACTCAGTAACGCGCTCACAGCTAATATATTCCTGCATTTCCCCGTCCTTCTCACGCTCACATGGTGCTCATTGAGTCTTCCCCCTCCAGACTCTGGGGTGAATGAAGCAGAAGCTCGGACATCAAAGGTGAACAGAGATAAAAGATATTCACTGTGAGTTTAGCCATCTGGAAAAGCCATTAAGGGGACTGTCATGGAAAGTTTGTGTGTTTCTGGCTTCAGCTGCTTCAGACACAGCCAGAAGTTTATCTCACCAGTATTTCAGTAGATGTGGGTGTTGTAAATCTAAAAGCTCAAAACATTTCCATAAATCTTGTACTGTATACTGTACATTGTAACAGGTACTCTGCTTGTGCTCTGTGATGATATGTTGATTTGATACACTACCATTCAAAAGTAAGATTTCTTATAAAGGCTGCGTTTATTTGGTAATACGGTAATATTGTGAAATATCGTTAACTTAAAATGTGTATATATTGTAAAATTTAATTGATTGCTGCGATCTAAGCTGAAATTTCAGTAAGACTGGAGCTATAGATTATTTTAGTAATTGAGTATTCTACCGATTATTCCAATGATTAATCATGTACTTAAGATAAGAAGTCATTTTTCTTTATTAAAGAGCAATGCTAAATATACAAGAGAAAATAAGATAGGTCTCTTAAAATAAACAACTAATTTGTTTCCTTTTCATAAAAATATACCATTTTATTGCTGAAATTGCATGCATTAATAACCATGAAAACTAAACCCATTTAATGCATTTACCATAAATAATTTCCAAGTTACAAACAAAATGCAAATACAAATGTATCACAAAAAAAAATTATATATATATATATATATGTATATATATATATATATATATATATATATATATATATATATATATATATATATATATATATATATATATATATATATATATATATATATAATAAAAATACAGAAATCAATTTATCTTGATTTTATTACAACTTAAAACTAAGGCATAAATATATATATATATATAGAGAGAGAGAGAGAGAGAGAGAGAGAGAAAGAGAGAGAGAGAGAGAGAGAGAGAGAGAGATATGTAAACAACAACAAATAAATACATAAAAATAATAATCATATCTAAACATTGCATTTATTTTGTGCAAATTAACTTTCAAGCCTAACTAAAGCTCAAGCATGACATAAGCCTTTACTGTCTTCTTCGAAGGATTTGTTGCTTTTGCAAGATGCAAAAATCAATGGACAGGAAAATAACTTGGAACAAGAACATGAGTCCAGATACAATTTCTAAACACATTTTTCTATAACATGAAATTAGTTATTTGGAGAATATACCCTCTTAAATGTCTCTTTGTGTGTGTGTATGGGGGGGGGGGGGGGATTGTCACAGAGAGAGAATGAGACAATCACATAAATGGCGCTTAGTCTTTCACAAAATATAGCTAAAAGGGACATCATAATGAGCATAAAAAAAAAAAAATTACCATATTTATTGACATTTGATTAATGTTTATTGGGTTGTGCATCAGTTATAATGGTCCGTGAGGAAACACAGTGTTCCATGTGTAGTAATGGACTAAACGAAGCATAGATTATTTTATTTATTCAAGTTACTGAAGGAATCATTTTAGCCCTAATTTTCAGCATCATTCCTCCAGTCTTCAGTGTCACATGATCTTCAGAAATCATTCTAATATACTGATTTGCTGCTCAAGAAACAATGTTTTATCAATGTTGAAAACAGTTGTGCTGCTTCATATTTCTGTGTAAACCATGTTTTTTCAGTATTCTTTGATGGATAAAAAAGTTCAAAAAGAGCATTTATTTGGCATACAGTAGAATGTTTTGTAACATTCTAAATATATTTACTGTCACTTTTGATCAATTTATGCATGAATAAATGTACGACCGCAAACTTTTAAATAGTAGTGCATGCAACATACTGAATGATTTCAATATTCATGTGCCAGGATTTACAGTATATGCTACTCCAACATACCTAAAAAAATACTGTCCCATTACATGCACAACAAAGTGTGCAATAACCATGAAGTGATGCATGAAGAATTATCAAAAGTTATGCTGTTTTTATAGACTATAATATTTGTGTATTTGAATGCATTATTTTATTAATTTTGTTTTAACTAGTAGGTTTACTAGTAATACTGGTATTAGTTATACTTTAGACAGATCATTTCAATGTATGCGAGTTGTGTGTGTGTGTGTGTGTGTGCGTGCGTGCGTGTGTGCATGTGTGTGTTCCATATATATATATATATATATATATATATATATATATATATATATATATATATATATATATGGAAGGTTTGATAGAAATGTTCTGCAGTCAGTAAGTGACTGTAAGTGCAGCAGTCGGTCGTCTTCATCAGGTCCAGCAGTAACGCATCTGTACTGGCTCTCGCTGGACGCTGCTGCACATCTGGATGTGATTACAGCTGTCCGGGAGGTGGGGGTGTTTGACGGGGGTGTTGCCTGTGTGAGAGGGACTCCTGGTCTCAGGCGGATAGTTTCTGTGGATGTGAGTTGGATTAAGCGTGAACAAAGACAGGATAACTGTGCGTGATTCATCAGCGATGAATGAGGGATTCGCGCGCAGGGAGTTTCGCCCTCTGACGACATCCGCGTGTCTGAACAGGACCATGTTCTTTTCAAAGTAAGTAAAGTTTTTTTTTTTTTTTTTGGCAATTATGAAAGGAAAAAACTTTGCCAGCAATATTTTTTTCTTTTACTAGTCCCCTGTTATTTTAAAGGATTATCAGTTGTGGACACTGTTCTGTATTACTTACAGTTCTATATTCTGATTGGATGAGTTGCGTTGGAAGCATGCGCGTAATTTGCAGGGGGGTTAGGGGGGTCATGACCCCCCCAAAAATCAGATCCAACTAATATAACCCCCTCAATATCATCAAACCATTCAGATTAAAATAATATGAAATATTCAGAATAAATACTTTTGTTCGTTTTCTTTATTAATTTCATTTGCCAGCAAGAAAGATAGTATCATATTTTAAATAATCTGTAATGTACCCCCCGCCCCCCGCACCGACTACTTGGTATTATCCAACCGGCTTTCTCTACCAAGTTTGTTCACTATTTTGCGCAGTCCCTGGGATGAATGGGTGGAAAAAGCTGACGAAAAGATGAAAAGGACACTGAAAGGCAGCCAGACAACAATTTTTCATTGTTTGTCGACACCAGCCAAAAAAAAAAAGAAAAGAAAATCCTGACCAAACGGAGGTACCCCGCTAAATTGGCTGTTAAGTTAGCTGAGCGTTTCTCAAAGTGTGGGGAGTAGATACATGACAAACATGTTTTTTCTAATTACTTTATTTATTGACCATACACTCAAAACAAAACAAAGACACATTTATATGTAAGCCTTACTTAACCTTTTCACACGTAAGTTTAAAAGTTTTTCAAGGCGACCGTTATTGATCGTAGTATCGCTTTATGGTTCCCATGGAGACGAATCATTCATTGCTTGTCAGCGCTGATGACTGATGATCTGCTTTTATTTCCTTTTTTATTCTAATTTCACAAATTTGTTAGCTATAGCAGGATATATCTGATATTCCGATTGTCAAATATGTGCAAGTGGATGTGTTTTGTTGTTCAAACACCTTTATAATGTTCGCGTTAATTGAGTTGTATGCGCAACGTATTTTAGGTATCTATCTTATTAAAATACCTAAAAAATTACGTAACGTTAAATTATTATTAGGAATTTACCACCTCCGGTTCAATTTGAGATGATTATAATATATTATAATATATATAATTTTTTTTTTTTTTTTGGCATGGAGTTTGCAAAGTGACAAAATGAATCAAAGCACAACTAAGGTTAACGTCAGTCCACACTTGTATTTTCTCAGTTTCTGAATTTGATGTTATCAGAGGCTAAATGCAAACACAATTATTATAATTTTTTTAATCTACTTTTGAGTCTTATTTCTTCCAAAGTGATAATATATTTGCACTTTCATTTTCTCTATTTGAAAGTTTAATGCTGTTATTTTTGTTTTTGTTATCATGCTGTTTTGTTGACTGGAGTTGGCTGGCTAGATGTTGGTTTGCCAGTGTCCTGTGAGGTAAAGCCAAAGGGTGCCAGGGACTGTGTAGAACCAATGTCACTGTATTGTAACTTAAGTTGATGTTTGCTCCAATAGAGTCACCCGTTTTTTTTTTGTTTTTTTGTTTTGGGGGGGGGGGGGGTGCATAATTAAATTATGCAAATTAGTATGTTACCTTTTACACAAGAAAATTATTCAATAAATTAATTAATTAATAAATATGCCGCAAGTTTAACCCCCCCAATGGTAGACCCAAAGTTACGCCCTTGGTTGGAAGCCAGTGTAAACAAACATGTGAGCACACATTATAGTCGAATGCTTATAGTTGCAGCCTACAGTTGCTCATTAACCATGTTACTTGGTGGAATAATTGCTTATTATTAATAATATTAATATTAAAATAAACATCACTGGACATTAGTGTCTTTTTGTACAAGTGTGTTTTTGGTATAGTTTATATAATAATATAATTTTTGCTATTTTGAAATAGTTTTTTTTAATTTTCAGTTTTCACTTAAATTTTAATTCATGTTTTAGTAATTTTGTTGTTTTAATGATTTCGTTTTTTAGTAGTTTCTGTTTGACTTTACCTTTACAATTACATTTTATACTTACAATTTTATTAAGTATTATATTTATAATAATGTTATTATTATATTATAATATTTATATTGTATTTATATTTAAATTATATATTTATTTATTTTTTATTTACTTTTTGTATTTTATTTGAGGTTTTTGTATTATATTTAATAACAATAACATACTGTTGCTTTTAGTTTACATTTTAGTAATTGTGCTTCTGTCATTTTAATTAATCACTTACATTTTATTTATACATATACTTATTAAATATTTATATGTTATGTATATTTACATTTTATATATTTTTTTTTTTGCATTTTATTTATATTTTAAGTTTTTAATTATATTTAATAGTTTTAACAATAACTGCTGATTGTAGTTTACATTTTAGTAATTGTGCTCTTGTCATTTTTTATGAATAATTTACATGTGATTTATTATTTAATATACACATACTTATTTTATTTTGATATATATTTTTATTTATTTAATAGTTTAAGTTAACAAAACCAATGCTGCTGATGTAAGACAGTGTGTATTTCTGTATTAATCATATCGTAGTGCATATGCCATCTTGATAATTCTCTTCAAAGAAGAAACCGGGCGACTCTTATTAGTTAGAGACAAACCAGAAACTGTAACACCAACCTGCAAGTGCATGTTCATGTTTACAGAGGTCAAGGTCAAGTCTTGAGCTGCTAATTAGGACTTCCAAATGTCTACAAAGGCTTTTCTTCCTTTTGAAGTGTAAGGATATTGTATTAGTCAGTTCACTGTTGGAGTAACCGTGCTTGTTTGAATTGGTCACCTGGTAAATAGCTCAAGACTCGACATGATCCTTCTTCCCCCAGTGTATTGTGTCACTAGTGGATTCTATCCATTTTCTCTCCAATATGGGTGTAACTCATTTGGGAGGAGAACATAACTGCTTAATATTTCAAGCCCAACAAAACATCCCCACCCAAAGTCATTTTTTTATTTTATCACCGTGAATACAAATGAACCAGCCAACTTGAACTGTAGCCAGGAATAACAATGCGTTAAGATTCTGTCATCAAATATTGGTCTTCTAGTCAAACTGAGCTGAATAACTTCACATGCACAAGACCCCAAAGGAGCTGTGAGAGAGAAACCCAAATATACTAGACTAAGTTATTTAGAGGTTTTAGTTTCTTATCGCATAGATTTTACTCAGGCTCCCTGTATTTAGTAGTTATGAACACATTATTAGAGAAACGAGCACCTTTTGTCTCCAAGCGTCTCATTATCAGACTCCTGACCATTGTCAGAAAGATTAGTCCATTTATATATCAATTATTTCTCACACAGACTAAATATATAGCAACCGTTTTGTGCATTTGCAGAAAATATAGCGTTACTTAATACTGGAAATAAATGTTTCCAGTATTTAAGGTGTTTTATGGTGCATTTTCTGTTATTTGATTAATGTCAAGTGCATAATTTTTTTTTTGTGTGTGTGTGTGTTTTATCTTGGTGTGCACCATGCATCTATGTGTGATTATTGGCCATGTGACAGTTTATGATTCATCGTTTAGCTTTGTTTTACCACCTGTATTATTATCATGAAGGTTAACAGTACATTTTAAGGTTAAAAGTAGATTCGGCTACTTCAAGTAGATTGGTATATATATTAACATTAAATCATTTTAGGAAATATGTGGTTCTATAGGTTGACAAACAGTGGGTAAACAGTCACAAATATGCCTTCTTGTAATACCTGTATCATTGTCACAGTCAGAGCTTTACTGTAAATAGGACATTTTTTTTTACAGTGTGCACTGTAAAGCTGCTAAAGAAACTAGCTGTACTTCTTACGTTGCATTTCTTTTTCCATTTCAAACTCGTACCTTTTGGGCTGTGTTTTCTCAGCAGCTGTGATGAATGATTTCCTGAGTTATTTGGCGTTTTCCACTGAATGTTCGGATGAGATTGATGGCACCGTTGCCCATTCTGGAGACCACAGCGGTTCCTCATGAACCGTCCCTCAGCCCAGTATAGAGACAGAGAGCATTTCCTGAGAGAGGGAACATTTTATTACTGAGAGTGAGTCTGATGAAGCAAAGTTTCCTCGGCCCTGTTCTGTGCTCAGACATCAGTCACAGATAATGTCTGTATGTTTGAGCTTCGGCTAAATGCACTCATCTGCAGCGGCATTTTAGTATAATTTATATACTACAGTATTATAGTATTTATTCATATTTTGAATTAGCTTTATTTTTGTAATCTTATTTTTAGTATGTTTGTAGCTCTATATATACCTTTATTCTCTTTTCTCTATTTTGGCTTTAATTAATTTTTATTTCATTTTTAGTAATTGTAATACTTCATCTATTAATTCAGTTAGTTGTTAAGTCAACATTTCTAATTTCCGCCGATTTTTCAAAGATTTTTCTTAGCCATCTGACATACTATATTTTATTTAAATTTTTTAAATTAATTTTTCATGACTTTTTTTACTTAAAAGCATACATTTTTATAGGCTTTTATTTGTATTCATTTTTAAAAATCTTTTTAAGTTAACATTTTTCTAATTTTAGTTATTTGCCAATAAAACATTTCAAATTATTTTGTTTTTCATGTTTTTCTTATCAAATATTAATCATATATTTATATTTTATTTTAACTTCAAACAAGTTAAAACTGGTTAAAACTGGCCTAGTACACCTTAGCAATGCTTTAACCTTCTTACAATGAGTTTTTCACATGGCAACCCATTTGTATTTTAAATTAAGTTCATTTTAGATTTTTTTTAAATAGTTTTTGTTTTTATATTTTAGCTTTAATACATTTTATTTTATTTTATTTATATTATTTTTATTGTATTTTATTTATGTATACATATTTTTTTTTTTTTTTATTTTATCTTAGTGCATCAATTTTACTTCAATTAGTTACCAGCGCTTCAAATTGATATTTATTTTTCTTATTAGTTTTTGCATTAAATACATTTTTTTTTACATTATTCTTTAAGTGATGTAATATTTATTTTGTATTTTAATGCAATTTAAATACATTTAAAGCAATCTTTTTATTTTCAATTAATAAAAAGATTTTTAAGTTTTATGATTTTTGCATGTCTTATATTCTTTAGAAAATGTAAAAATCTAGTCATTGACTTGTTCTTTGGTCTTCTCATCATGTTATATCTCAATCACAATTCCCATGTAAATGAAGCTAAAACTAGCTGACACAGACTTTGGCTGACTTTTGGCTCCAGTGTGCCACCATTACATTTCAAACTGGTGGAAATAGAAACTGATGTGGAAAAGAAAAGCATTAAGAAATGTCTTTGCGGGAGTCGTCTCTAACCGTTGAGACATGTAGGCAAGTTCGTTCTCTCCCCTCTGTGCCGCACAACCTGTAATTAGCACAAATTGCTGGCTCCTTAAGTTGTTCTTCCGAACATCAACAAGCCATTTTTGTCCTCTGATTCTTTGGCACCCATTATTCCCTTCTCCATCTCCGTAGACTCTGCTGAGTCGGGAACCACAGAGTACTTCAGACCCAGCGTGATGAGGATAGAGACGGAGGTTCATTACTAACATCCCACGTGTGTCATCTGCTTAAACGTTCTTCAGTGGCTCTTTAAACACCTTCTGTTCAGAAAGATGGTCCAAACGCATCTTTCACTGCATCCATCAGTATATTTTATCCCTTTGATTCAAGAATTATAAAATTACTGAACAATAAAAAAAAAACAGTTTTTAAAGAATGAAGTTTTTAAGAGTTAAAATTTGGATTTCTTTTTACTTTTATTTCCAGATGTATTCATAATATATATATATATATATATATATATTATGAAATATATATATATATTTTTTTTATATAGAATAAAATCTTTTCTTCCTATTATTATTTTGAGAGAATTATACTGTACATCTGTTTTCTACATGTTTTTACTTTATCGAGGACGTAATTTTTTTTAAAAGTTTTTTTTTCTTTTTCTTTTTTATTATTTTGTGAGTTAAACACTCAATTACTTTACTATTTTGTTTTTTGTTATAAAGAATTTATTTATTTAACTAATTATTTGTTTGTTTGTTTGTTTGTTTGTTCACTTTTATTTTTAATTAATTTAAAATCAATTTAATATTCATATTTTTTTTTTCTTTTTTTGTCTACTTTGTTTTTTCTTTTCATTTTTTTTACTATGAATATTGCAGAAATGCCAGTCTTGGAAATGCCAGTATTTTTTATTATAATTTTGAGACAATTATACATATTTTTTACTTTTTATTAGGAATGTGATTTTGGTTTTATTATTATTTTAAACATCCATTTATTTCAGTGTTTTTACTTATGAGCAATATAATTATTCCCAATCTTTTTTTTTTCTCTCTTTTATTTGGATAAAGTGAAACATTTGTTTATTTAATCATTCTCAAGAATATAATCAAGAATGTGATCATTCCCAAACTGTATCTCACTTTAAAGATTTATATTTTGAGAGTTTTCCAAATCTATTTACAAGAGCAGATAGTGTAGATGTTGGAGCGCTACTTAAAACCTCACAACTCATTGTATTTATTTTAGATCAGAAAACACAATGACATCTAAAGAGGAGAGTTTGAAGAGGAATGGCTTATATACATATGTATGTTTCAGGCCTAAATCACATTTTGTCATGCAAGACTGAAGATGAATCATTATGATCCTAGTGTGGCTTTCCCTCTTTCAGAACAGATGGACAAACCCCAAAGCCGTAGCGTTTGCCAGAAAAAAAAAAAAAAACATTCATAGTTAAGACACTAATGCTTTGCCATTTGTAAACTCACTGACCTTAAGAACAATGCATTTATTTTAAACCTCTTCAATCACTACCCATCATTCTTCAACAACACATGCATCTACATCCCTTCCAATGTTTTTTGGGGAGTAAACGCAAGCCAGAACTGAGCTTGTGTGGTAGAGCGAGTCTCTGGTCGTATGGTGAAGACATCTGTGCCATCACGAGACCCTGCTGTCTGTTCGTGGGTCAGGTAATGGAGCAGAAAAGTTCTCACAGGAAAGACAAGTGACAAATGATTTCTCTGATCACTGAGGATCTTAATGGTTTCAAATAATGATCTTAATGGAGATCAAATGATGCGACTGTGATCTTTCTTCTTCAGTTTCAGGAGAGGTTTGCTCTGAAAGCTGAGTTCCAGTATGAATACAAAAAATAAACAAATATTTGTGACTTTATATCTCATAATACCCATAATAATTTCCCTTAGTTTTAAGAACAAGTCAGAATTGTGAGACATAAACTAAAAATTGTAAGATATAAACTCAATGTTTGAACAACTTCTGTGGTGAAAAAAATAATATTAAAAATCATTTGAAGAGATTTAAACTCTTCTGAGAGATGTTAACTTATGATTATGAGTTTAGAACTTGAAAATGCACAATTTGTCAAATATAAATTCACATTTGAGAGAAGAAAAAACAGATTTGTGAGATAAAAACTCACAATTACCTTTTTTTTAAGTTAAACTCAGAACTCTCAGAAAAAAAAGTAAACATTGTGAAACACTGTAAAGTTGTAATTACAGGTTTAGGACTTATAATTTTGAGATATGATCTCACATTTCTAAAAAGAGAGAAGAAGAGTAGGAACTGTGAGATAAAAAGTCACGATTTTTATATTGAAAAAAAACATGAATTGATGAGAAAAAAGTCAGAACTGTAAGGTAAAAAAATTCATAAATACCTTTTTAATTTTGTTATATTCTGTGGAGGAAAAAAAATGTCAATTGCAAGATGTTAACTAAGAATTACCAGTTTTATAATTCACAATTATGCGTAAAAAGCTCAGAATTGTGAGATCCAAAAATGCAATTATGTTTTTGATATTTTTATTTGCTGACACAAATGACTTTCCATCGAAATCCCTAAGTGAGAAAAAAGTCATACATTTTTTCAGTCCAGATCTACTCTTTCTGTGCACTCTTAAAAATAAAGGTGCTTCACGATACCATAGAAGAAGTTTTTTGTCTCAGCGGTTCCATAAAGAACCTTTAACATCTGAAGAACCTTTATGGTTCTTTTTGGCAAAAGAAGGTTCTTTGCGGAACTAAAGTTAGTTCTTCAACTGTGATGATTCTTTTAACCACCTTTATTTGTACATCAAATATTGATTCATTTGTGTCTGATTTTTATCTCCCAAAATACATTTCAGAAGAGAATCCAGAAACAAATTAATCATAATAATAAATCATCTGACTCTAAGCAATGCGTTATGTTCTGGGTATGGTCCTGTGCTATCGTGCATGATTCAAGCTTTCCTGGTTTCTTCTAAGCGTCTGTATCTCCTCTCTCTCTCTCTCTCTGTGTGTGTGTGTGTGTGCAGCTGGGACGAGAGCAGCTCCATCAGCAGCGGTCTGAGTGATGCTTCTGATAACCTGAGCTCAGAGGAACTCAACGCCAGCTCGTCTCTCAACTCCCTCCCCACCACACCTGTGGGCTCGCGACGCAACTCCTCCGTCATGGTGAGCAGATCACAGACAGGGTTTTTGTGCTGCGAAAGTTTTGGCTCATGTTTATGAACCTTGCTTGTTTGGATTTAGTAAAACTTGGCTTAAACCACTACTGGTATACACTGCTAGTTAATAAATAACCGAGCAGGTTTGGGACATCATATAGTTTGCACTAAAACATGATTAAATGTTCCAGATGGGAATACATTCTTGAAAACGTTAGACTGCAGCTGTTGTAAAAACATGCAGACATTGGAGGAAATGTTTTTTTCTGTGGTAGGGAAATATCCAGAACTCATCCAAAAAAGTCATGTTCCTAGAGTTCCTAGGTCTGTGCTTTAGATCAGTCTATAACTAAAAATGATGCAACACTTTGAATATAAAGTTGGCCATATTTGGTCCACAAGTTAGAAACTTTACTTGCTGTTGGTACGAATAAGAATGCATTAAATTGATCGAAATTGGCAGTGAAGACATACATAATGTCACAGAAGATTAAGATTGTAAATAATTGCTGTTCTTTTGAACTTTCTATGCATCAGCGAATCCTGAATATACATGGATAATAATCATATATGTTTCTCAAGCAGCAAATCAGCATGTTAGAACGATTTCTGAAGGATCATGTGACACTGAAGACTGGAGCAATGATGTTGAAAATATCACAGGAATGAATTACATTTCACAGTATATTCAAGTAGACAACAGTTATTTAAAATTGTAATAATATTTCCGCACATTTTCTGTTTCACTGTACTTCTGAACAAAAGAATGCCATCTTGTTGAGAAAAGACTTCTTTGAACTTACTTAAAGGGGGGGTGAAATGCTCGTTTTCACTCAATATCCTGTTCATCTTGAGTACCTATAGAGTAGTACTGCATCCTTCATAACTCCAAAAAGTCTTTAGTTTTATTATATTCATAAGAGAAAGATAGTCTGTACCGATTTTTACGGCGGAGCTAAAGAATCACGAGCGCCAGTAGGCTTTTGCGTTGAGAGCGTTTGGAAGCTGTGACATTACCGTGAGGAAAAAACCATCATCCAAAACAAACCATGGCTAACAGTCAGATTCAGCGTATATTTATGATCCAGAATCAGATCCCGAGGCTGAAATTTAACAAGAGCAGCAGCATCAACGACTACAGCAGGACGTCTCTATGTGGTATGTACTGAAACTGTATATATTTGCTTAGCAGTTTTGGAAAATTACAAAGTTCCACTTTATGTCGTCTTTTTTTTTCTTTTTTCTTTTTTTTTTAAGCTGTACATGTGGAAAGTGCAGTTTGATGACAACATCGCATGTTGTTTACTTGATGTGCTTACGCGCCGATAGCTAAGTTAACAACACAGAGATATTTGAAGCAGTTTTACTCACCGCCTGCGGTTCCAACACACGATCGTGACCCTTTTTCGATGGGACTGCATTATCCTTAAGAAATAAACGAAGTGCAAATCTGGCGTCAAACTGGGCCTTGTTTGTAAAACAAGCATCTTCGAAATGCAGGGAACAAACACAAACACTTGCACAACTCCGTTGATGCTCTGTAAAAATAAACTCTATCCACTGGTCCCTTAATGCTGTTTCTCTTTTGGTAATCTGTGCAGGGTTGTCTTGCCCTGGCAACCAAAAACACACTTCTTTTGTGACATTTTGCGACGCTCTCGCTCTGATCAGGCTGTGCACAGCCTCTCTCTGCTCTGCTATACGGGAGCACGCGCTCTTCCGGCAGAAGTGCCCTCATGACCCATATAAGGAAATTCCGCTCCATCTAACGTCACACAGAGCCATACTCGAAAAAAACTTTCCGAAACTTGTGACAATCCCGAAGAGGTATTTTTGGAACGAAAATACTCCTACAAACGTACAACTTAATTTTTGAAACTTTGTCCATGTTTAGCATGGGAATCCAACTCTTTAACAGTGTAAAAAACA
This sequence comes from Carassius gibelio, assembly GCF_023724105.1. NCBI lineage: Eukaryota > Metazoa > Chordata > Actinopteri > Cypriniformes > Cyprinidae > Carassius > Carassius gibelio. Next base: position 2,780,490 of record NC_068401.1, on the reverse strand, counting down.
CAGTATGCATGAAATAGTATTTCACCCCCCCTTTAACTAATCATATGGATAATTAGCAATGATTTTTTTTTGTTTTGTTCTGAAATGAAATATGAACATGCAACCGGTGCTTAAAAACTAAAACTGGATGCGGGCACCAAGGCACATATTAAAATGACTTCCATATCTGTTCTTGACATTGTTTTTCAGTTCCTTCTCTGGTAAACACTGACATAAAATAACCTCTGAGGATTTGTTCAGTGTCGAGACGAGAGAATGCAAGACGTCTTGACAGTTTCAGGCCGTGGTTTGGTGTTTCTGCCATCTTCAGTTTAAGATGTCTCTGGTTTGGTAGTCTGCTGTTTTTCAGTGTAACACGTCACATTAAGTTTCTAAATGTTATCGTAGCATCACAAATAATGATTACAAATAATGCAACACAAGCAAAGTATGAGACACACGTGTATCACATTCACCCCCTGCTGTCAAAGTCAGGCCGGGAGAACCAGTACTTACTGTTAAAGCCTGGCTTTTGATTGTCTTGGATGAATTAAGAGCAGCTGTTTCCCATTGGGCAAGTCTTTTGCTTGTTTGAAGCGCTCGCTATCAGTTCACCATGAAATCAAATCTTTGTTTTCCTCATCATTAGAGACACATTAATTCTCATACAGATGAAAAGGAAACAATATGACTTTTTTCTGTTGCTATGGTAACATCATCATAGCATGGTTACATGAAATTTTGAAGATGTTTTCAATGTGCCATCTGTTCTTTACTCTAAGACGGAGTGAAAAGAGAAATGTCATATTCTTGGCACTGGCAAGTGCTCGCAGTGCAATGTCCAACGTTTCATCCATAATTGGCATGTTTTATGCAGTATATATGTAATGCAAAGTTATTTCCATCTGAGAAATGTGCTCTGTTTCTTTCATGTGGACTTCAATCCAGACCGTCCATATAATAGCATCAGAGAATCCAAGGGTAAATGTGGGAAAGTCTTTAAGACTAAGGGCCCTGTAATACACCCGGCGCAATGCGACGCAAGGCACAGCACAAATGTGTTTGCTAGTTTCAGTTCGGCGCCGCTCGCATTTTCCCCGTCCAGCGCCACGTTGTTTAATTAGCAAATGCATTTGTGCTCATTTTTGCGCCCATGGGCGTGCTGGTCCTTAAAAAGAGGTGTTTTCAGGCGACTGAAAATAGACTGCGCCATAGACCAACTCAAACCTGGTCTAAAGTCTGGTGCAATGTTTTTTCTTTGTTATTTAAAGAGCGTGTTAGTATAGGCGGGTCCGCAACGTGTAAATGCTGCTTATTAAACACAGGGACGCACAGCAGCACACAAACATGCCAAAAATTTTAATTTAAGGATTGCAATGCATAAGATTTTTTTGTAGGCTAATTGAATATATATATAAGTGCCTACATGTCATAATGGATAGTCATCGCATGTATCAGAATTTTCTATTTCCTCGTTCTGTCTTTGCACTTTGAAAAATCCTGACAGAACTGACAGTCACCACCATAAGCTACTACTAAATATTGTAGAAACTTAATTTTCTGTAAAGTTGCTTTGTATCGTTCACTGTAAGAAGACCATTTGGTTTTTCCTTGGAATTTTTTTTTTTTTACATCATAAATGAAGGTAAAGTAAGTCATAAATGAGCTTGCATGCAAATATGCACTTTATAATAACCAAGTCAAAAAGTATAGACTAATTACATATCTATAGACTAATTATATATACTTCATGTATATTTCAAAGTATGAGATGCATGTAGTTTCTTCATTTATTCTATGAAATGTAGTGCAAATACACTACCATTCAGAATTTTAGGGTCAAGATTTAAAAAATGTTTTTGAAAGACGTCTCTTCTGCTCACCAGGGTTGCATTTATTTGATCAAATATACAATAAAAACATTAAAATTGTGAAATATTATTATAATTGTAAATAACTGTTTTGAATTTGAATACGTTTTAAATTGTAATTTATTCCTGTGATGCAAAGCTGAATTTTCAGCAAATTACTCTCACTGCTCATTACTGTACGTCGTCATCGTGCACCATCAGAAATCATTCTTATATGATGATTTGCTGCTCACGAAAAATTTCTGATCATTATCAGTGTTGAAAACAGTTGTGCTGCTTCTTGTTTGTTTGTGGAAGACGTAATACATTTGATTTTTCAGGGTTATTTGATTAGTAGAAGTTTCAAAAGAACAGCATTTATTTTAAATGTAATGTCTTCACTGTCACTTTTGATCAATTTAAGGCATTCCCGCTGAATGTACGTTCTCATTCCTTTAAAGAAAATCTCTAGACCCTAAAGTTTCGAACATTAAAATCTGCTCTTCTAACAGCCGCTGTACTCTGTGTTTAGTTGCGGACGGATGCAGAGAAGCGTTCTCTGGTGGAGAGTGGACTGGCGTGGTACAGCGAGGACAGTAAGTCCCTACGGAAAGCTGATGGTGTTTATGACACAGGCAGCCTAAAGTCAGAGCCTTCCAGCAAGTGGAGGAAAACTCGGCTGCCGGATGGTTCTGCGCAGGACAAGACGGGGAAAGGAGAACTGAAGAAACCTCAGAGTCTAGGACAACCTGGGAGCTTCAGAAAGGGCCGAAATCCACCTGTGGGCGTCACCTCTCCCATCACACACACTTCACAAAGTGTGCTAAAAGTTGCAGGTAATTTTACTTTTTTATTTTATTACTTTTTTTTATTTTGTTTTATTTTTTGTTTTATTAAAAAATATATTTTGTTTTTTTTATTTTCTATTGTTTTTGCTTTTTTATTTTATTTATATTTTGTTGCTTTTTTTTAATCTAGTTATTTATGTTTATTTTATTTGCAATTTTAGTTTTATATTTGTTATATGTTATTTATGTATTTATTTGTTTGTTTGTTTATCTTATGGGGGTATGTTTACGAATATTTAGTTAAAGACTGTATATTTGGATTTACCGTATTTTTAGGACTATAAGTCGCACCTGAGTCGCATCAGTCCAAAAATATGTCATGATGAGGAAAAAACATATGAATCACACTGGATTATAAGTCGCATTTATTTAGAACCAAGAACCAAGAGAAAACATTACCGTCTATAGCCACGAGAGGGCGCTCTGTGTCTTCAGTGTAGGCTACAGGAGCAAAGAGCAGTATAGAGCGCCCTCTCGTGGCTGGAGAAAGTAATATTTTCTCTTGGTTCATGTCTCTTAGTTCATTTCTCTTGGTTCATGTCAAATAAATTTTTATAAGTCGCACCTGACTATAAGACGCATGACAAGTCAAACTATGAAAAAAAAGTGCGACTTATAATCCCGAAAATACAGTAAACATATTTTAGACATAAATTCATTCGGGGGACCCGTTCTTGGCAGCAAAACAACAACTTTTTGTTATCCAAACATGCATCTTCAAGTTGCCATCCAACATGCAGCTCCAAAAGGGTTATATATTACTGGGACTATATCATGAGTTGGAAATGAATCAGTTGGACAAGCTTCTGTGGTTGTTTGTGTTACTGCTGTCATCCATAACCTGTTATAAATGAAGACCATGTGCTATACAGAGTTTGGTGAAGTGTCTCTTCAGCAGATATCAGAACGATGACTGGTGGAAACTTATAAAGAACCACATGAAAGCGATCAAAACTGAATCTTAACTTCGATAGTTCAAAGTTTTATCTAGGGGTGGTGTTGGCGCAGTGGATAAGACGCATGCCTTTGGTGTGAGAGACCCGGGTTCGAATCCACTGTGAGGCACCACTGTGTCCCTGAGCAAGACACTTAACCCCTAGTTGCTCCAGAGGCGTGCGACCTCTGATATATATAGCAATTGTAAGTCGCTTTGGATAAAAGCGTCAGCTAAATGAAAATGAAAAAATGAAATGAATCTTCATATCAATCCATGTTAAGCTTTTCTATTCAAAGAATGCATACAGAGACCAGGGCTACAAAAATAGACTATGACAAACATTAAAAGGGCCATAAAGCTAGTCCATGTGACTCAGTCTTATGATAGATTTATGTGAGATTTAAGTCATTACCCACAAAAAAAAGATGGTGGGGGGTCCTTCTTTTCGCTGCATCTTTCAAACCTCATTAAGTCATGCTGGTTTAGAATTACACGAGGATGCATAAATTAGGGTGAATTATTCCATTAACTCTTTTTCATGATGTCTTTGACACTCCTCAAGTGCCTGAGCAGATTGTTTGAGAGAGAAGCCTGTCAGGTTCATCTTTTCACCATCTTCCATTGATGTAGTTTACCTTTCTACGCTGGATCCATAGTTTACAATGACATTTAAAAGTCAGCGCTCCAGTGCACTTAGAAGAAAACCAGCAGCTGTTTGGCATCATATGGCATTTTACTTTGTCATACTGACATCCTGTTATAAAAGTATCCTCACAAATGGCAAAAACAAAGACACCAATTTAAGAAATATAAAGCCGAGAGGTCATAACACTGAATAAAAGATTCAGTTTCTGATGTTTTAGGGTTGTGTGGCCAGTTTGAAGTAAAATTACTCACTGTGTATATAAAGAAATTAATTATTTTATTCAGCAAGGATGCATTAAATTGATCAAAAGTGACACTAAAGAAATATATTCATTTATCAATGTTACAAAACATTATTTTGTCAATTTCAAATTGATTCTGTTCTTTTGAACTTTCTATTCATCAAAGAAATCATGAAAACTAAAATCACAGTTTCCACAAAATATTCTGCAGCACAACTGTTTTCATTATTGCTATTACAATAATAAATGTATGCTGAGCATTAAATCAGCATATTAGAATGATTTCTGAAGGATCATGTGACATTGAAGAGTAATGATGCTGAAAATTCAGAAATAAATGACAATGAACAATATATATCGAAATAGACCATAGTTATTTTAAACTGTAAAAATATTTCACAATATTACCTTTTACTATATTTTTATAAAATACTACTAGATGTACATACTACTGTACTGTATATACAGCAGAAATCATAAGAATAATAAAAATCATAATACAACTAAAGTCAGGAAACCATAAAGTTTTTATTATAAAAAGTATAACAGCAGTTTTATATAGCAAATGTGTTTTGAAAAATATTTTGCATGAAAAATGTGCTTGAGTGATCTCATAATGGCATTTTTAAGTGGAAAATTTTAAATTAGATGCAAAAATAAATCCTAGATAATAAGCAGGCATGTTTTTCAGGCATTTCCCAGCATGCCACGCTCCGATAATGCTTTCCGCTGGATAATAGTTTATCTGTAGGCACTTCTAATAGTTTAAGCTTCTGTCATTAGTGTTCGTTCAGTGATTAAAGCTTCATAGAAACTCATCTATCCGTAATTAGTCCTCCAAATGTCATTAAACCTCACTCGCTGGCTCTTTTTCACTGAAGTATTCAGATGCTCAGGTCACGTGTGTGCTGTGTTTAGATCTCGTGTAGGCCGAGATGCTCTTTATCTTTGAAGGGTCTGTAATTAAACGCAGATGCCTGCTTGCCCTCGTCTTCACCAGCAATGACTCACATACTGTAGATTTAGGCCACAGGACCTTAATCATGGCTTCAATCGGGTCCTCTCCATGACTTCATCTGAAGTCATACCCCCAAGGCTTTATACTCACCTTTCTAATTACACGGCTCTGACCACACCGAGGACACTGATTCAACTTTGTGTGTGTGAAAGTACATGCATGGAGCTTTATTGATGATGTATTGCATGGAGCTGAATGAGTATCATATTCATCTGTGTAGTTTTTACATGACATTTAAAGGTACTAAGATAAATGCAATGAGGCATATCTAAAAACATTTGGTATTTCTATCCTAGAGGAAGATTGTTTGCTCACAGGTTGCTTTTCATGTTTTATAATAATCAATAGAGTTAGATTGCACGAACATCCAAAGGTTTCTGGGTTTTGGCTTTCATTTTGGAATTGGTTTTTAATTATGACTAAAGCTAAAACTATTACTTGTTTGGTTAGCTGAAGTCAGTGTTAGTTTAGTTTGACACACTGTTACTGTTGTTATTCATATCTTGAAACAGTTTTTATTTTTATTGTTTGTTTTAATAGCCTTTTAAGAATTTTTTTTTTGTCATTATAGTAATTATTTCAGTTTTAGTTATTTTAGTATATCAAGTCCAACAAAATACTGAAATAAAGCAGAAATAAAATCAATATGAAATATTAAAATATTTGAGAAATTGTAAAAATGTTGTGGAGATAAAACTAAATTTACTCAAACAAAACTGTAAATAAAAACAAAGTTTTAAAAAGTATAGCAAATTACTACAGTTTAAAAACTAAAAGTAAACCAAAAAAATATAAATAAATGAATTTTAACCACAAATAAAACAATATGAGATTTTAAATTTAGAAGAAATTTGATAGAGATATTGGTTTGCAAAGAAATGGAAAAGATTGTATAGTTTCAGATGACATGGACATGGATGTATGGAAGTAGAGAAGTCTAAATTATATAAAAACTTGTAGATCATATCTAATAATTTTAAAGGAGTTTTTTATTTCAGAACAATAAAATGAAAATATTTTTCCTGTAAGGAATATAAGTATTCTGTATTTCTGAAGCCAAGTAATATTTCACATCTATAATGGGTTTCATGCACATGCACAAACGTGACTGTTGGCTCTCTTTCTTTATAGTTTCTAAAGGAGACACTAAAGCAGTTGACAAGGTGAAAATGTCTGTCAAGGCAACGGGTCTCCAGCGTTCCCGCTCCGATGCGGGCCGGGACAACGAGCACCGCAAGCCTCCCTCCGGTCTGGTCAAACCCTCCACCGGAGCCTCCTTCGGTTACAGGAAACCTCCGACCACCGGAACCGCCACCGTCCTGACAGCAGGAGGCGCCACTATCACCAGCGGCTCGGCCACTGTGGGCAAGACCCCCAAGTCCTCTGGCATCCCCATCAAACCCGTCCCAGGTGCAGGCGGACGCAAAAACAGCCTGGACGCCAGCGGCTCCGAACAGGGGTTCCTGGCGCCCAACGCTCGCGGGAGCATTCAGTATCGCAGTCTGCCACGGCCTGCCAAATCCAGCGCTATGAGCTTGACCTCTCGCCCTGTCAGCGGCAGCATCGACGCCAGTCTCCTCACCCTCAAACCCGTACCTCCTCTGCCCAACACCATGCCCACCAGAGGAAAAGATGGAGGAGGCTTAAAAGCGGCAAGTCGCCCGAGCGCCACTGGACCTGTCAACCAAACAGACCGAGAGAAGGAGAAGGAGAGGGCCAAGGCCAAAGCAGACCTGGAGATCAGCTGTCTGAAGGCTGAGAACCAGACTGACAGCTGTGCAGAGACTGTGGAGAAGATCCACCGAGTGAGGAGGACCAGCAGCAGTAAATACCCAGAACTGAGCTCTCCGACCAGCACGCCAAGGTACTGTACGACCCTCTGCACAAATACATCATCAAATCAAATACACTGCAATCAATTCATGATATAAGTAAAGAAAATTAAGTAAAAAATAAAACATGTATTTTATTTCTATAAATTACTTAAAAAATATATTTAATGTAATTAAAATGTATAAAAATATATTTTAATTAAAATGTAATTCAATGTTTGTGTGTGTAATATTACTATTCTATTATTTATATGTTTATTATATTTTATTTATATTTATAAAAAATATTATTAATCTATTTAATTAATTAAAAGAATCATTTTAGTTTGTCCATTTTTGTTTTGTGATAATTGTGTTTATTCTAAATTAATGACTATTGGCTATTAAATGACATGCTATTTATTTATTTATCTTAAATACATTTTATTTCTAATTAATCAACTAGTATAAAAATTTATATTTTTTAAATCTATATTTTTGATGTCCTATGTTCTATACAGTGTTCTACATGACAATGCATTTTAGTTGTTTTTTTATATAAAATTATTTCATTTGAAAATATAATACAATGATTGTCATGATTTGTTAAATAGATAAATATTTTTTAAATATATTTTACACCTTATCATAACAATTCATGATATTTTCAAATAATCAGGGTCGACTAGGTGACTTTGCTGCACTTCAGAAATAAAATGGTGTCACGGTTGGGTTTGGGAAAACACAAAGAGAGGGTAGATCCAAATGCAGGTAAGGGTTTTTATTTAAACAGAGGGGTAACTACAAAAATAAACAGTCATGAGAGACAAACGTAACCAAAAGAGGGAACCGGATGAAACGGGGAACTCGGAAGAATGAGAAGGTAGAGGAAGTCTCGGGGGAACGAGAGCATGAGACACATAGGGTAAGGACTCCATGAAGACAACAGAGAAAGACAGCTCTATATAGGGAATCTAATGACAGAGTATTGTCAACACCTGTGCGATTCTAATTGGAGTGCAATTACTGTGAAGACACAACCAGACTAGCGGAATTAAAGTGCCTATGGTGAAGTGCCTAAGGGGAAGTGAGCTCATTAGGGAACACCCAGGAAAACAAAGACTGGCAGCGTGACATTACCCCCTCCCTACGGAGCAGCTACCAGATGCTCCACCTAAACCCAGGAAAACCCCAACAGAAAAAGAGGCAGGAGGGAGATGGAACGGCGGCGGACCAGGGGGAGGGACGGAGGGACAGAAAACAGGGACAGGAGCAACCAGGAGGAATGGAAAGGTGCAACACAAAACAAGGAGTCCAGGAGGGAGGCGGACAGGTGGAGGCTCAGGGGGAGGGAAGGAGGGCCAGACTAAACTAAAAGGAACAGACAGAAACAGAATTCAAAAAAACACAAAACATAAGTCCATGAAGGGCATGTTGAGGCGTCCACCAGGACGGAGCAGATGACCACCACATCTTTGTGGTCGAGGCCGGAGTCCACCAGGGCGGAGCGGAAGACCACCACGGCCTTGTGGTCAAAGTCAAAGCCCTCCAGGGCGGAGCGGAAGACCACCACGTCTTTGTGGTCGAGGCCGGAGTCCACCAGGGCGGAGCAGAAGACCACCACGTCCTCATGGTCACCGCCGGAGTCCCCCAGAGCGGAGCGGGCGACCACCACGTCCTCGTGGTCACCGCTCGAGTCCCCCAGGGTGGAGCGGACGACCACCACGTCCTCGTGGTCACCGCCAGAGTCCCCCAGGGCGGAGTAGAAGACCACCACGGCCTTGTGGTCACCGCCTCGGGAACTGTATCAGGCACCGCCTCTGGAACAGCCTCGGGCACCGCCTCGGGAACTGCATCGGGCACCGCCTCGGGAACTGCATCGGGCACCGCCTCGGGAACAGCATCGAGCACCGCCTCGGGAACAGCATCGGGCACCGCCTCGGGAACAGCATCGGGAACCGCATCGGGCACCGCCTCGGGAACAGCGTCGGGCACCGCCTCGGGAACTGCATCGGGCACCGCCTCGGGAACAACATCGAGCACCGCCTCGGGAACAACATCGAGCACCGCCTCGGGAACTGCATCGGGCACCGCCTCGGGAACCGCATCGGGAACCGCATCGGGCACCGCCTCGGGAACAGCATCGGGCACCGCCTCGGGAACAGCATCGGGCACCGCCTCGGGAACAGCATCGGGCACCGCCTCGGGAACAGCATCGGGCTCCGCCTCGGGAACAGCATCGGGCTCCGCCTCGGGAACAGCATCGGGAACTGCATCGGGCACCGCCTCGGGAACAGCATCGGGCTCCGCCTCGGGAACAGCATCGGGCTCCGCCTCGGGAACAGCATCGGGCTCCGCCTCGGGAACAGCATCGGGAACTGCATCGGGCACCGCCTCGGGAACTGCATCGGGCACCGCCTCGGGAACTGCATCGGGCTCCGCCTCGGGAACTGCATCGGGCTCCGCCTCGGGAACAGCATCGGGAACTGCATCGGGCACCGCCTCGGGAACAGCCTCGGGCACCGCCTCGGGAACAGCCTCGGGCATCGCCTCGGGAACAACATCGAGCACCGCCTCGGGAACAACATCGAGCACCGCCTCGGGAACTGCATCGGGCACCGCCTCGGGAACTGCATCGGGCTCCGCCTCGGGAACAGCCTCGAGCACCGCCTCGGGAACTGCATCGGGCACCGCCTCGGGAACAACATCGAGCACCGCCTCGGGAACAGCATCGAGCACCGCCTCGGGAACTGCATCGGGCACCGCCTCGGGAACAGCATCGGGCACCGCCTCGGGAACAGCATCGGGCACCGCCTCGGGAACAGCATCGGGCACCGCCTCGGGAACTGCATCGGGCACCGCCTCGGGAACTGCATCGGGCACCGCCTCGGGAACAGCCTCGGGCACCGCCTCGGGAACAGCCTCGGGCACCGCCTCGGGAACAGCATCGAGCACCGCCTCGGGAACTGCATCGGGCACCGCCTCGGGAACTGCATCGGGCACCGCCTCGGGAACTGCATCGGGCACCGCCTCGGGAACAACATCGAGCACCGCCTCGGGAACAACATCGAGCACCGCCTCGGGAACTGCATCGGGCACCGCCTCGGGAACTGCATCGGGCACCGCCTCGGGAACTGCCTCGGGCACCGCCTCGGGAACTGCCTCGGGCACCGCCTCGGAAACTGCATCGGGCACCGCCTCGGGAACAGCATCGGGCACCGTCTCGGCCTCCGGAACAGCAACGGGAACCGCATCGGGAACGGCTTCGGTCACCGCCTCGGCCTCCGGAACAGCAGCGGGCACCGCCTCGGCCTCCAGAACAGCAACGGGAACCGCATCGGGAACGGCCTCGGCCACCGCCTCGGCCTCCGGAACAGCAGCGGGTACCGCCTCGGCCTCCAGAACCGCAGCGGGCACCACATCGGGAACAGCATCGGGCATTGCCTCGGCCTCTCGAACAGCATCGAGCACCTTCTCGGGAACAGCCTCGGCCTCGGAAACAGCATCGGGCCCCGCCTCGGGAACTGCATCGGGCACCGCCTCGGAGACTGCATCGGGCACCGCCTCGGCCTCCGGAACATTAGCGGGCACCGCCTCGGGAACAGCATCGGGCACCGCCTCGGGAACTGCATCGGGCACCGCCTCGGAGACTGCATCGGGCACCGCCTCGGCCTCCGGAACATTAGCGGGCACCGCATCGGGAACGGCCTCGGCCACCGCCTCGGTCTCCGGAACAGCAGCGGGCACCGCATCGGGAACAGCCTCGGCCACCGCCTCCGGAACAGCAGCGGGCACCACATCGGGAATGGCCTCATGGACGGCAGCCGCCCGCTCGGGAACGTTCTCCGGGTCCTGAGGAACAGTAGCTGCCTGTCTCCTCCTCCGCCCTCTACGATGGAGAGTCGGTGGCGTTGAGTCGGCCATCTTGTGCTGTGGTGCTGGGCTGGCGGCCATCTTGAGCTGTGGCGCTAGGCTGGCGGCCATCTTGGGCTGTGGGGCTGGGCTGGTGGCCATCTTGGGTTGTGGGGCTGAGCTGGCAGCCTTGTCTGGAAACTCTGGTGTGGTTGTTGCATTCCACTGAGCACGATGGTGCAGGTAATTGGTAAACCCCCAAAAGTCCAGGATCTCTAACCCCTTCATCTCCCATTGAGGTAAAGGATCATCCAGGCAATTATTAAACCAATCCTTTAGTGCTGCATCATTGTAACCTAACCCGACTGCCAAAGTCCAAAACAATTGCGCCAGGCCACCCACCTCCCTTCCCTCTTGATGAAGGGTGGTTAAGTTCCGGACTCTCCCCCTCCGTTCCTCCATGGTGGCTGGGGAACCGATCCGAAATCTCACACCGCTGGATCTAGGCATGTTGGAGTCCTTCTGTCACGGTTGGGTTTGGGAAAACACAAAGAGAGGGTAGATCCAAATGCAGGTAAGGGTTTTTATTTAAACAGAGGGGTAACTACAAAAATAAACAGTCATGAGAGACAAACGTAACCAAAAGAGGGAACCGGATGAAACGGGGAACTCGGAAGAATGAGAAGGTAGAGGAAGTCTCGGGGGAACGAGAGCATGAGACACATAGGGTAAGGACTCCATGAAGACAACAGAGAAAGACAGCTCTATATAGGGAATCTAATGACAGAGTATTGTCAACACCTGTGCGATTCTAATTGGAGTGCAATTACTGTGAAGACACAACCAGACTAGCGGAATTAAAGTGCCTATGGTGAAGTGCCTAAGGGGAAGTGAGCTCATTAGGGAACACCCAGGAAAACAAAGACTGGCAGCGTGACAAATGGGGGGAAATATCTAATATAAAGTTTTTTTTTTTTCTTTAATGAAATAGTTAAAGGCAAAATTTTTGCAGGAAATATTCTGCAGATGCCCTGTGTGTTTTTATTATGCAAGTTATGCTACTCAATTATTTAAAACCCTTTCTGGAAATGGACATCAAGAGCCTTTGAGGCTGATTTTCTGGTTGGCAGCGTGTTCTTCTCTGGATGCTCTGTGTTCCCTTCAGTACTTGTTTACAGAAGGTCTTTGAGTTCATGACGTTATTGAAGATGCTGTTGTGGTGTTTGACTCTAACAGGTTGTTGAGCAGTAAGTCTCTAGTTCATCCTCCCAGTCTGGCTCACCTAGACAAGCTCAACTCCAACAGTCTGGACTCCTGTATCACCATCCATGACCTTCCTCCAAAGATCCCTCCCTACTCCAAGCTGCAGGACCTGGCGGGCTCCCGCGTGTCCTCTCGACTCACCCCGAGCCCCGCGCCGGTGCTCCACATCGACTCTCCCAGCTGTTTCTCAGGCCAGACGCTGTCGGTCAGCAGCTCCCCCATCCTCTACCCCAAGATGTCCGGCCTGCACCGCAGCATGGAGTCACTGCCGCTTCACATGAGCGTCCCCATCAAACCAGATCTGGGAGAGCGGGATGAAGCCAGGAGCACTGGGACGTGGGGCGCAGGGAGCCGGACATCCATCACTTTGGGCGACAGGTGAGTTTGGGTCTGGTTATTGGTTGTATGATGTCTAACTTAGCCAAATAGAGCAAATCTGTCATTTAATATAGAATAATGACTGAACCTGGTGAAACAGAGCAGCGTAATAAGTCACTATTGTTTTGTACAATTAAACGCGCATCACAATCATCAACATATTATAGTGAATTCTGTAGATCATGTGACACTGAAGAATGGAGGAATTATGCTGAAAATTCTGCTTTGCATCACAGGAATAAATTAGATTTTAATCTATATTAAAATAGAAAAAAAATATTTTGCATTATAATAAAGATTTCACAGTATTAGTTATTTTCCTGTATTTTTTAGCTTTGATGGAGTTTAAGAAACTATTTTAAAAAAACATTAAAACTGTATAGTGTATATCATTAATGATATAATTATATCTATTTATTTAATTGTAATTAACTAACAAATCTATTGGACTGATTATTACTTTAACAAAAAAAAAAACATTATCCTTATTATTCTTAGTAGTAATAATAATAATAATAATATGTACATTTATCATTGTAATTATTAATTATATTTATATATTCTTATTGATTTTATCATATTATATGTATATATATATTACCAAGTTGAATAAAAATAATATGATTATTATTACTATATGATTTCTATTATACATAATTTTGTGTTATGTTCCACACTGATATTACTGTATGCACTTAATTTCACAAATTATTTGCTGTAAGAGAGTCGCCCCCTGCTGGCATGAGATTACTCGTATTGGACTGAACATCAGTGTAATGCTAACCCTGTTAGTTTGGGGTGAGCTATTTATACTGTGTGTGCTGCTCTCTACCCCTCCCAGTTTACAATCTGATAGGAACACCTTTCCCAAGAAAGGATTAAGGTACATATATTTGATCTAAAATCAGCTAGTACAGCATTCAAATGTAAGATGGTTCTGATCCGTGTATGTTATGCTCTCTTCCGCAGTCGCTATGGCAGTGGCCAATCAGAGGGAGAAGTGAGGGAACGCCGTCATTCCCACACGATCACGAGCATGACGGATTCGGAGAGCCCACCGCAGCTGCCCTCGCCGACACACGTGACACAGACCTTCCTGGGAAAAACACCACCGACCAACGTGGGTGAGTGAAGTCAAAAACTTCTCAGGTGTGAGATTTTACAGCAGATGCACATTAAATGACACTCTCTCTCTCTCTCTCTGCAGTGGCACCAATCCCAAGTTCAGGTGCCGGTTCCCAGATCACGCGCTCCAACAGCATCCCGGCGAATGACATGGGCTACGAGCTTTATGGCACATCTCCTCTGGGCAGCTCTCTGTCTCTGGCTGACCGACCAAAGAGCATGATGAGATCCGGATCCTTCAGAGAGCCGAGTGAAGACGGTGAGCCATGGAGCCAATGCTCAGGAGCCTGCTCGAACCTAGCCTACTCCTTGATTTGATGCAACATGCAAAAATGTGACCCTGGAGCACAAAAAACTGTGTTAACGCACAGCTATATTTGTTGCAATAGCCAAAAATACATAGTCATTTTATGGATCAAGTTTTTGTATCTCAGCCAAATATTCTCCTATACTAACTGGTTTTGTGGTCGAAGGTCATAAATGCTTACAAGTGTTCAGATAACAACTCAGACTAACCTTAATGTGCTTTTTGTTGCTTTTAATGGAGAGTAGAGTTTTAATAGAACTATAATAGCAATAGTTTTCTGGTTCAGGGGGGGGGGGGGGGGGGGGTTATCTTATTTTGACTGATAGCTCAATAGCTGTATGGTTTTAGTATTACTTATATACTTTTATAGTATTTATTCATATTTTAATTAGCTTTTGTTTTTGAATTTAGATGTTTTTGTTTTTGAATTAATGCAATTGCACTTCTAGTTTAGTTGAACAGTTTTCATACTTAAACTATAGCTACAATTTATTTTAAGGGGTCCTTGTTGCAGTTTAGTTATACATTTAAGTACTGAGTAATATTAATTAACTATCGTCTTAAATGTTTAAAAAAAAAAATCAGTTCATTTTGGCAGTTCAAATTAAATGGTAAGTTGCTAAATAATTATTTATTTGTTGTTGGGGGTTTTTTTAGGTTTTTTATTGGATATTTGTATTTCATTTCAGCTTTAATTTCAACTGTTGAAAAAAAGTTTTAGTTTTAGTTAGCAACACTGCTTCATGACCAAAGAAGATATCTAATAATACTTGAAAATGAAATGGAAACTTAGCCTATTTCCCATCTTAATGCATATTTCTTGTCTTATTTTGTATAATTCATCAGTGCATGCTATTCTAATCAGCAATCAGGTATAGACGGACATCAGTCAAGTCATTACCAATGTTTTCATGTTAAATATCTTTATTCTTTATTATCTTAGTTTTATTTAGAAATAGACTATATTATACAAATAAAATTGGTTGGAAGCAGTTTCTATATTTACTAAATGACTTTTATTTTTAATTGTGAAACTGTCTCTATCCCGTATCTGTGTGTAATTTAGCTTTCTCTCTCTCAGTTCATGGATCTGTGCTGTCTCTGGCCTCGAATGCCTCATCCAACTATTCGTCGGTGAGTAGAAACTAATGCACAATGTTAAAATTAGGTCGGTTTCTGTATTTGAATGGCTTTTGTATATGATTGACAGAATTTGATACAGTCGGCTCTTTATTTCCAGAAATTTCTCTTAACAACCAGCCTTTTTTCTCTGTTTCCTGTCCTTGCTCACTCTTTCTTGGTCTTTATTACCATTTCTGTACCGTGCACTCTAAGACTGAAGAGAGAATGCAAGGAGAGGTAAGGATTTTCTCATGCAGAGCAGCTTCTCTTTCTCCTTTGCTTCCTCTTATATTCTGCTATTGCTCAAGAAAAATCAAAACATTCATATTCACTTTTGATAGCATTTGCACAATAAATGACACATAAACAACCAGCTATAGTTCTTTTTTGTGTAACATCATCTTTACACTTATTGCATTATAGTTAAATGTCAAATATTTGCTGACCTTTGTTTTGAAAATGCCTTGGTTTGTTAATGTGTCTAACTCATTCTACCTTCTCAGCAAATCCGGTTACTGAGGCGTGAGCTGGAGTCATCTCAGGATAAAGTGACCAATCTGACCAGCCAACTCTCAGCAAATGTACGTGCAAAACACCACTGCGTATACACAACAGCAGATGTCAGATTTATTGGTATTATTTTAGAGTGATGCATTTCAGAATTTCACAATTTATAATTGCATATTATATATTATTTATCAAACGTTTCATTATTTTATTTTGTTATTTTGATTGTTTTTCATTTAATATTTGATTTTTAATTGCATGTTTGTGTCATGGTAGCTATAAGCAAAAGTCTTCATACTTAAATGTCCATAACATGTTGTCAGAGTTGTTTGTTTTTCAGACACACGGTCACGTCTATACCTTCACTAGCATTTTGACTTTCTTTTCTCACCTTTTCAGTCATCGTTGCTTGTTTTGCAGGATTATTAATTAAATAATGAGTATTGCCATGTAATGTGGATTATTGTAATTTACAATATTTCTAGTGTTTTAAATCCAGATAACTTCTCACTGCAAGTTCCCACTAACCCCAGCTCACCCTGCACTGATCTGCTGCTTCAACACAGCTGGCTTCAGCTATACACTCGCACACTGTGATGACTGTTGAATCTGAATGGGATTAGAGTTTGTGTGATTCGGACTGTATTATAGGCCACCTATTATGTAAAATTCACTTTTGCATGTTGTTTGAAAATAAATGTGTGTTGGCCGTGTGTACAGTACACAACCACCCTATAATGATAAAAAAAATCCACCCGCTTCTTTTTTTCAGTCCCCACAAATTAGAAGCAGTGCCTCAGATCTAGCTGTTTGCAGAATCCGTAAAATGTGATGTCACATTTTACAGGCCCCGCCCACAACTGTTCACGGACACTCCCGTATTAGCAGAGACCCCACCCTGAGTGAGCCGCACACAATCCACCATGTTTATCTCCACCCTAGAGAATTTAAAAGCAGCCTTCAAATAAGAAAAATGTTGTCTTATTAAAGCTACAGAAGTTATTGAATCAAGAGCAGTGCGAGGCTTTCTGCTTTTATTAATGGCAGTATCTAATTTAAACATTTTTCTTTCACAGGTATTTATAGTTTAAGCGCAATAGAACATGAAAGAGAACTTAGTCTAACACTCGCATGCCATGTGACAGCTGCTTTCTGTGCGATTGCTTTGGATGTGTGTGCTTAGATTTTAAATTAATATGGCTTTAAAATGCATGATTTCAGCAGTGTAGACATGATGATCAAAACCAAACAGATCTTGTAAAGGCACAGCCCTATTCTGAAAAAGGAATAGCCCTATTCCACTCAGAATAGGCGTTTTCAGAATGATGCTGTAAAAGAAATGATCTGTGGGGTGTTTTGTGCTGGGAAGACACACTCTGGGGACACCTGAGACTTAATAGGTGACCTTTTAAAATCACTATATCTATAAAACTATTTTACCTAATCATCTTAGGGAAAAGTAATCCTGTCTGAGTAGGGATCTACAGTAGAGTGTGTTATATATGGGTGGAAACAAAAGTGCCCTCATAATCATCTCCAGAGGGGCTTTAACAAAACATTTTCATTTCTGATGCTGATCCAAGTGCATATATGATTGTGTGTGTGTGTTTGGGATGGAGGGTTGTGGCCCTATAGTCCTAACAGCACTGTCCCTCTCTCCCTGGCTGATTTCCTGTCCCGGCTTCTGATGACTGACTGCTGCCTGGGGTTGCTGGCTGTTGCAGGCAGGCCAGGTTTGTTGGACTGTCACTCGCAGCCCTGTCCGTCGCTGTTGCATGTGTCCCCCCGCCCTCACTGACTGATGATGTGGAATGGAAGTCATTTATGTTTGCTCTGTGGCTTTCAGGTATCATCTGGCTGGGTTTTGATGATGTCATAGAGTTGATCTTGGGTGCTGAATGAGGGAACCACAATCGCAAACATTAACATAGTTGTGAATGTGCACTAATTTAGGATTGCTTCTTTTATCTGAACAAACCCTTAGCCCAAATTATTGATTTCTGTGTGTAACTTGTACCACACAATTTGTGCTATATACGTGTCCACCCTAAAAAACCATAAAAAATATATAATAATATATCATATAAAATAATGTGACCATGAACCATGTAACAACAGCCATAGGAGCCATAGGAACGGCCTAGGAACATGATAAAAAAAAACTTTTGCAAATACATAGCAACACTATTCAATTTGCCTTATTGTCACTGTACATAGTAAAATAACATTCTGTCTGATGAGTCTCAGTTACAAAAGAAAACAAAATAAACAACAACAATGAATAGTCACCAACAATAAATAACAAACAGCAACAGTTGCAACAAAAAGTGCAATTTTATATTCAGTGATGTTCTCAGTGAACAACTGTGGCAACTTTCCATAACACCCGAACAACCACTTAGAACTCCAAAGAAACCCCATGGGAAATCCAATATACTGATAAACACCAAAACACCTAAGAAACCACATATAAATTCCCTAGCAACCACTTAGACCACCCTAACTAACAGCTGCATAGCAATGTTATAAAAAACATTCAGAACACTTAAGCAAATGCATAAGAAAACACTAATGCCCTAGAAACCACATTACAATGAACGGGCAAACATCCATTGAACCCTAGCAAACGCATAACAAACCTTTAGCAACCATTTAGTAACATTCTGCAGCAGTTGCCTAGCAACACACTAATAATCATTCAATAAAAACTTCAACAACCACCTAGAAACACCCTGACAAGCACTGAGAACACACGCCTAGAAACCACCTAGCAACACACCAATGATCATTCAGAACACCTTAGCAACCACTACACCTCTGGAAACCGCCTAGCAACACACCAATTATCATTCAGAACACCTTAGCAACCACTACACCTCTGGAAACCACCTAGCAACACACCAATAATCATTCAGAACACCCTAGCAACCACTACACCTCTGGAAACCACCTAGCAACACACCAATAATCATTCAGAACACCTTAACAACCATTACACCTCTGGAAACCACCTAGCAACACACCAATAAACATTCAGAACACCTTAGCAACCACTGAGAACACACCTCTGGAAACTACCTAGCAAAACACCAATAAACATTCAGAGCACCTTAGCAACCACTACACCTCTGGAAACCACCTAGCAACACACCAATAATAATTCAGAACACCTTAGCAACCACCGAGAACACACCTCTTGAAACCACTTAGCAACACACCAATGATCATTCAGAACACCTTAGCAACCACTACACCTCTGGAGACCGCCTAGCAACACACCACTAATCATTCAGAACACCTTAGCAACCACTACACCTCTGGAAACCACCTAGCAACACACCAATAATCATTAAGAACACCTTAGCAACCACTACACCTCTGGAAACCACCTAGCAACATACCAGTGATCATTAAGAACACCTTAGCAACCACTACACCTCTGGAAACCACCTAGCAACACACCAATGATCATTCAGAACACCTTAGCAACCACTAAGAACACACCTCTGGAAACCATCTAGCAACACATGAATAAACATTCAGAACACCTTATCAACCACTAGCAACACACCAATAATCACTCAGAACACCTTAGCAACCACTACACCTCTGGAAACCACCTAACAACACACCAGTGATCATTAAGAACACCTTAGCAACCACTACACCTCTGGAAACCACCTAACAACACACCAATGATCATTCAGAACACCTTAGCAACCACCGAGAACACACCTCTGGAAACCACCTAGCAATGCACTAATAATCATTCAGAACACCCTAGCAACCATATAGAAACACCTTAGCAACCACTGAGAATACAGGTACACCTTTAGAAACCACCTAGCAAAACACCCTGGCAACCACCCACAGCAGCCTAGCGTCACGGTGGTGTTTTTCTTCATGAAATGTGTGTGTAGTTGCGTATGTGATGGGCCAGCTGGAGTCACAGTGAGTAGCATGATGGGCATTGTATTTTTGATCAGGTTTAGTCTACCATCTCACTCTCTCCTGTAACGTGTGTGTCGTCACATGGCAACCTCATGGTTCTGTCGTTTCCAGCCTGTAGGTCGTCCTCTGCTCACCCTCCATTCATCCATCCATCCATTTCCACAGCTGTTCTTGATTCCCGTGGTTTCCCATCGCACTTTCCCAGCCCAGATGGAGACACACATGAGTGTGTGAGTGTGTGTAATGATCAGTAGTGTTTGTCAGACACTAACCTGCACCTGTCTCTGTGTCTGCAGGCGAACCTGGTGGCAGCGTTTGAGCAGAGTCTGGCCCTCATGACGGCGCGACTGCAGAGTCTGTCTGTCACTTCTGAGCAGAAGGTCAGTGTACAGAAACCAACATGCTGTTAGAGTTGGCACTGTAAAATTTGTGCATTTGCCTACTATATAAAAACTATTATTGAAATCAGAAAATCAGCATATGAGAATGATTTCTGAAGGATCGTGTGACATTTAAGACTGGAGTAATGATGCTGAAAAATTCAACTTTGATTATGGCAATAAATTACATTTTAAAAAATATTCAAATGCAAATCGGTTATTTTAGATTTCATTCTTCAAAAACTGGTTATACGCAAACTTACTGTTATTAGAATTTTAAATACTAAACAGTTAAATCTGCGAAATAATGTGAGTACTGTAATGTTCATCAGAAGTAAGGCACAGGGATGCACAAAACACACAAATTGCACAGTTTCATTAAAACTGACACCAAAAACAGCCAGAAAAGGCACTTGTGTTAGGTTTTAGCAATGAAGTTTCATGGTTTGTTTGTTACGAGTTTTCTTTTCAACAGTGGAATCAGATATGTTCATGTTTTAACAATAAACATATAAGTAATACCTTTGGTTTATCATTTTAGGATTCCGAGCTACAGGACCTGAGGGAAACCATAGAAGTCTTAAAGGTCAAGAACACAGAAGCCCAGTCAATTATTCACGTGGCCCTCAGTGTCCCCGAAACCACACCCAAAGGTTCAATGTTTTGTATATATGTACATTTATTCCTTATTTTGTGCATTAGGCTTTCTTTGTGGTTTTTAGACTTTTTTTTAGACTTGATGGAAGTGCGCGCTAAATTAAAAAAGATTTGCTCTTCAGAGCTGCAGATCGACCGTCAGAACTCGTCAGAGAGCATCTCCAGTCTGAACAGCATCACCAGTCACTCCAGTGCCGGCAGCCTGAAGGAACAGGAGGCCAAGAAGAAGAAGAAGAAGAGCTGGGTGAGGACGGGAACAGTTTTAGATGGTTTTATCTTGGGTTCAGGCTGCTCATTTAGCTGATCTTGTATGTGTAATGTAGATGGTCTGTTTCAATGCTGTGATTAAGTATGACTGTGATCTCTTCCCTTCGCTTCCCTGCTCCCTATTTCACAGGTCTATGAGGTGAGTCGTTTTCCCAGCCCATCCCATCCCATCCACATCCATCACAATCACAGCATACTTAAAATCTCTGAAAAAATAATCAATATCTTCTTTGTCATTATATTATGTGGTCAAAAACTCAGTCAGTAGGTCTCAGCAAATTAAAATTGTACAGTATAGTCTGAAATGGATGCTTTCAGGATTAGAATCTGATGAATTTGTGTTTTAATAGTATATACTGTACAATATATTAATAGACATACTGCCTGGAAAATTAATGTGACACATGATTGACAGGTGTCCTATTACTCTCCATCATTTTGTGCATTCTTTAACTGTTTGATATGTGCTTTGTGATTAATACTGTCATTATTAATGCCTGAGATAAGCATTATATTATGAAACTTTATAGGGTGAACAGCATTTTAATTTAACATGTTCACTATTTCTATATACTATTACAGTATTCCAAAAAAAATATTTATTTATCTTATTTTATTTTAGTAATTTTTGTTATGTGCTTTTCTCATTTTTATTAGGTGTTAGGGTTTTTAAATGTCTATATAGCTTTATTTTATTATTATTTCATTGTTGTTTTAAGGGTTTTAATACTACTTATTACATTTCTTTCAGTTAACTTCAAAAGCAACATGTCTAATTTTATTTCTACAATTTAAGTTTAAATTTCATCTAATGTTTATATTTTCTTTTATATTCCAGTTGAAAGTAATTCCAGTTTTATTTTCATGAACATTAACACTGCTGAGAAATAGACATTCGTTGCATTGCACTACCAATGCTAATCGAATGCTCTGCTTGAAGCTATTTGGATCATTTTAGCTACAATTCATTGTTAAGATGTGCCATCACAAACATCAAATCATATATGCCTCCACTGTGATTGTGTTTTATGATTATGACAAACCTTGGAAATGAACACTGTGAATTCATATTTGTTTTTAATAGACTCTCAATATGCAGTAGTCTTTAGCTGAACGTTGACCCTCATTTCTGCTCTACATATAGCTGAGGAGCTCCTTCAACAAGGCTTTCAGTAAAAAAGGATCCAAAGCACCATATGCAGATATAGAGGAGATTGCAACGCCAGTCACATCCACCCCATCTTCACCCAAAATCCAACATAATGTGGATAACGCCTCCGCAAAGGCCTCGACTTCAACATCGGGGTAGGAAATGCCATTGTTTATGTTCTTCACAAGATGATTTGAATTATTCAACGTCCACCTTTCATTGTTGACGCCTGTATTTCCGGCAGATCGTGCGAGGGCTCTGAAGACACTGAGCATGAAGAGAAAGTGGTTTCAGAGTTACGCTCAGAACTGTGGGAGAAGGAGCGCAAGCTGACGGACATCCGCCTGGAGGCGCTGAGCTCCGCCCATCAGCTGGAGCAGCTGCAGGAGGCCATGACCAACATGCAGGTGTGTGTGTGTGTGTGTGTGTGTGTTTGAGAGACACTGTACAGGTGAATACAAATATTTAACTGTAAAACTGATTTCAAGCCTCAGATTTTTATTGGTTGTCTACATGAGGGTTTTGTGAAATTGCTTTTGGCTGCAAATAAAAATATGTAAAATTAAATTAACTAAATAATAATAATATTTTTTAATTATAGTGAATGTATTTAAAGTTATTATTATTGTTATTATTATATTGGTGTACTGGTTAGTTATTAATACAAGGAAAAAAATAATAATTGCAAGTGATATATTTAAATATATGAATATTATTATATTAATATGTACAATTTAATTAATAATAACAGTGATCAATTCTGTTATAAAAAATATTTGTTATTATTCTGTATGTGTTTAAAATTATTACTTTTGTTAATTGTTATTATTTAGGTGTTTTAATTAGTTAGTAAACAATTGTAATAAAAGGTAAAATGTTAAATTATACAGTATATTTTTTAAATAATAATATTTTTTATTGTTATATCTGTGTTATATAGGTGTTAGATATTAATAATATAAATAATATTACATTTGTTGTAATTGTATTATTATTGCTGTATGTATAATTTATTTAATACTAATCATTTTAAAATAATTAAAATTATATGAGATATATATATTATAAAATTATCATTATTTTATTATTTAGGCACACAGGTTAATAATAATAATAAAATTGATACATTAAATGTGTAATACTTGGGTTTCTTCATTTAAATCCCTTAACAAATGCATTTAAAGATGACGGTGGAGAACCTGAAGGCGGAGAATGACCAGCTGAAGACGGGTGGCCCCTCCTCCAGACCGCCAAGCTCCACCTCCCAGTCCTCAGGGCTCGGTTCATTGGGCATCTCATCACCACGGCAATCTGTGTCATCTTTCGGCAAAACCGGCATGGGACAAAACGAGCCTTTCCCAGGTCACACATTTACACAGAGATTTCATGCATGAAATATGAAGTTCTCACATCCAAACGCTCTTGAATTCTACACTTTCTGACTGTAATTGCTGATCATCTCACAGATGTCTTTCAAAGCCCCACCACGACTTTGCAGAAGGATGAAAATCTCGTCAGAGTGTTGGTTCGCATACCCCATCAGCACCTATTCAAAGACGTGAGTGCTTTACACAAGCATCTTCATCCTGAAGAGTCAGCTGATCGTACATTATAAAACCAATAGTTCTGATTCTAAATTTGGACTTATATTATATAATATATATATTAGCCTATTTATAAATATTTTTAATTAGATTGTATTTTTATAATTTTAGTTTAAGTTCTAGTCGTTTTGATGTGTGCTTGGACATTTGTATAATATGTAATCTTAATTATTTTTTTTATTTTTTTTCTGTTTAAATAATTTAGTACTGTAACCTAAACTTATTGTATTTCATTTACTTGTCAAGTCTGTGTTTTTAAGGTTTAATTTATTTATTTAATATTTGTTTTATTTCAGCTATATTTAAGTGAATTTAAAATATTATTAAATGTTTCATTTATAATTGTTGTTTGTTGAATTTGTAATATTTTTATATAATCTTTAATAAAACAAAGAAAATATTACTGTTTAAAAAAAACATTATTATTTTTTTTAATAAATGTCGAGTGATGTAATTTAAAAAAATAAATATTGAATTAGAATTAGAATTAATAATTATAATAATTATTAATTGTTTCATAACTACAAAAAAGCTGCTCTACTTTACATTTTTAAAGCTGATTTGAAAGTGTCTCATTGGTAGGAGGTGAAACAGCTGGAGTTTTTCATTGGCACGGTTAAAATCAGCGGACGGACGGACTGGTTTTCTCTGGACTCTGCAGTTATCCAGGCTTTTAAAGTGAGTGTCCTCTGCAGTCTTCTGCGGGACAGAAACAACCCCTCATTCAGACACAGAACCACTCAGACTTTGAGAATACTGTATGAAGAGCTCTTCTCCTGTCACCGTGTGTCTGTAGGAGTATTTAGCGGTGGTGGACCCCGGCTCCAGTCTGGCTCTCTCTCAGGACTCCATCTACAGCTACAGCCTGAGCCATCTGAAGAGGGTTCTGGGAGCGCAGCCGCCCGAGACGCCTCCTGTGCGCCTCTCTAAAGGCTCCTCCTGCATCAGCGTGACTCTGAAAGGTCAGTGTGTTGAGGCTGCTGGGTAACAGTGGAACATGTCCATCTCCAATCTTCTGCTGGAAGTACTGAGTCACTTCGAGCCACTCACTTAATACTGTTTAATGAACAACTGAAATGTGAGCTCTTGAGAAAAATGTAAAATCTATATTAATATATATATATATATATATATACAGTATTGTTCAAAATAATAGCAGTACAATGTGACTAACCAGAATAATCAAGGTTTTTCGTATATTTTTTTATTGCTACGTGGCAAACAAGTTACCAGTAGGTTCAGTAGATTCTCAGAAAACAAATGAGACCCAGCATTCATGATATGCACGCTCTTAAGGCTGTGCAATTGGGCAATTAGTTGAATTAGTTGAAAGGGGTGTGTTCAAAAAAATAGCAGTGTGGCATTCAATCACTGAGGTCATCAATTTTGTGAAGAAACAGGTGTAAATCAGGTGGCCCCTATTTAAGGATGAAGCCAACACTTGTTGAACATGCATTTGAAAGCTGAGGAAAATGGGTCGTTCAAGACATTGTTCAGAAGAACAGCGTACTTTGATTAAAAAGTTGATTAGAGAGGGGAAAACCTATAAAGAGGTGCAAAAAATGATAGGCTGTTCAGCTAAAATGATCTCCAATGCCTTAAAATGGAGAGCAAAACCAGAGAGACGTGGAAGAAAACGGAAGACAACCATCAAAATGGATAGAAGAATAACCAGAATGGCAAAGGCTCAGCCAATGATCACCTCCAGGATGATCAAAGACAGTCTGGAGTTACCTGTAAGTACTGTGACAGTTAGAAGACGTCTGTGTGAAGCTAATCTATTTTCAAGAATCCCCCGCAAAGTCCCTCTGTTAAAAAAAAGGCATGTGCAGAAGAGGTTACAATTTGCCAAAGAACACATCAACTGGCCTAAAGAGAAATGGAGGAACATTTTGTGGACTGATGAGAGTAAAATTGTTCTTTTTGGGTCCAAGGGCCACAGGCAGTTTGTGAGACGACCCCCAAACTCTGAATTCAAGCCACAGTACACAGTGAAGACAGTGAAGCATGGAGGTGCAAGCATCATGATATGGGCATGTTTCTCCTACTATGGTGTTGGGCCTATTTATCGCATACCAGGGATCATGGATCAGTTTGCATATGTTAAAATACTTGAAGAGGTCATGTTGCCCTATGCTGAAGAGGACATGCCCTTGAAATGGTTGTTTCAACAAGACAATGACCCAAAACACACTAGTAAACGGGCAAAGTCTTGGTTCCAAACCAACAAAATTAATGTTATGGAGTGGCCAGCCCAATCTCCAGACCTTAATCCAATTGAGAACTTGTGGGGTGATATCAAAAATGCTGTTTCTGAAGCAAAACCAAGAAATGTGAATGAATTGTGGAATGTTGTTAAAGAATCATGGAGTGGAATAACAGCTGAGAGGTGCCACAAGTTGGTTGACTCCATGCCACACAGATGTCAAGCAGTTTTAAAAAACTGTGGTCGTACAACTAAATATTAGTTTAGTGATTCACAGGATTGCTAAATCCCAGAAAAAAAAAATGTTTGTACAAAATAGTTTTGAGTTTGTACAGTCAAAGGTAGACACTGCTATTTTTTTGAACACACCCCTTTCAACTAATTGCCCAATTGCACAGCCTTAAGAGCGTGCATATCATGAATGCTGGGTCTTGTTTGTTTTCTGACAATCTACTGAACCTACTGGTAACTTGTTTGCCACGTAGCAATAAAAAATATACTAAAAACCTTGATTATTCTGGTTAGTCACATTGTACTGCTATTATTTTGAACAAAACTGTATATATATATATACATTTTTTTATATAATATGTGACTTTGGACACAAAACCAGCTCAAAATTTAGATTTATACATCATCTGAAAGCTGAATAATTAAGCATCATTGATGTATGGTTTGTTATGATAGGACAATATTTGGCCGAGATACAACTATTTGAAAATCTGAAAATCTGGAATCTGAGGGTGCAACAAAAAATCTAAATATTGGGAAAAGCACTTGCGATGCATATTACTAATCAAAAATTAGTTTTTGATATATTTACAGTAGGAAATTTACTAAATATCTTAATGGAAAATGATCAATACTTAATATCCGTATGATTTTTGGCATAAAAGAAAAATTTATAATTTTGACCCATACAATGTTTTTTAGGCTATTTTTCAACTTTTTTTAAATACTTAATTGTGGCAAACCATATTATACCATATTATATAGAAATAAATAAATATATATATATATATATATATATATATATATATATATATATATATATATATATATATATATATATATATATATATATTTATATAGGGTGAATACTGGTAAAGTGGGACAATGGGTAAAGTGGGACAGTTAAGCTTAATAATTTATATCTTTACATGGATATGTTTCTTTTACTAAAAATCAATACTGAGCTCATCAGTAGCAAGTATGTGATAAAAAAATAAATAAAAAAATCTGTGGCTATGACATCACTTCAGGGGTGTGGCACATCATGTTTAACATGACATAGCATTCTGGGGTAAATAATGTTAAGGTTATAAAAATAAAACAACTCATGGATCATTTGTAATTGTTACATATTTTGTTATAGGATGTAATGGTGAATCAGAATTTTTAAAAATCACGTTCATATTAATCTTCTTGGGGGGTTTTTATGCGATTTTGACACTGTCAAAATCGCAAGAAGAGATGTTAATTAAGGTTATTTTATTTATTTATTTTTTATTTGTATGAAATAAATTTAACCCAATATAAAATTTTGTGGGCAGGCGAGGGAGGTGGTTGGTTGAATTTGCTGTAACTGCACCCCTTCTTAAAAAAAGTGATGTTTATGTTATTGTTGTTGCTGTTTATGTTGTTGTTTATATTTTTAGTGTGTATTTAATTATTAAGGCCTACACTTGAATAACAACTGAATGTGTTTTAAGTGTCCCAGTTTTCCAATAAAGGTGTCCCAGTTTGCCAGTAGTGCCTTGAAAAATGTGGTTTGGGGTCATTGTGTGTTTGAGGAAGAGTCATCCATCCTGTGTTAAATGTTTCTTTCTTTTTTATTGTCTATAGTAGAGCTCCTAAGCTATTTAGAATAGTATCATATGAGCGGCTAAGACATTTGGATCATAATAAAAAAGTATGCAGAATATAAATTATCAGAAAATGTCCCACTTTACCAGTATATATATATATAGTGTGTGTGTGTGTGTGTGTGTGTGTGTGTGTGTGTATAATATTTCATTTATTTATTTTTATTTTATTTTAAGTCATTTTAGTGTGTCAAATAAAATAAAACTCTTATTGTTATTATTATTAATAATAATATTATTAGATGCACTGGTTAATGCTACTACTACTACTACTAATAAAATTACCTTTACATATTTAATATATAATTTTTATTTCTATATTTTACATGAAATAAATGCTTAATTGTGGACAGTGGACAGCCTTATTTCCCACATCTGAAATTCCTTCCTTTTACGGTTACAATTTCAAACACTCAAGTTTTACTGTCTGTAAGCTAGTAAATGATCTGACACAATTTTTCAAAAAAAAATTCATATAAAATGTAATTTTCAATAACCATCAACAAGCAATGTAAATACCCACAGGCCGCGCTGCAGTGTGAATGAGGTTTGTTCATAGCCCAGATCCCCAGAGAAGAGCAATCCAGCGCTAATGTTTCTGACTGTAACAGCAGCCAGCAGGAGGTGTGATTGAACAGCAGATCCACAATCCCATCATTCCTGCGCTTCCAGTCTGATATATGACCCAGGGAAGCAGGGCCATTACCCAGACTCCTCTGGGCTTGGTCTAGGTGTTATTTTAAGCACAGGCTGCAATTCAGAGTTGTTTATTAAGGTGGTGTGATGCTATAGACCACCCAGACTAAAGAAAACACACTCGTTTGTCTATTCTCTCGCTCGAAGAAGAAAATGTGTATTCCCTCTTTCTTCCTGTACTGCATAAAAAAATAGGCTCCATCTTTAATCAGAAGCATTAAAACATGTCTTACAGATTAATGGTTATATTATCATCATCAGCCTGAATAGGGTGACATTATAAACATATAATGCAATGGTATATTTTTTCCCATTGATATTGTTCATTAAACTATTATTTCTATTGCACATTATATTGTTTTGATGCTTGATATCACTTGTAAAATTGAAAATAGCATGCAAAATTCTTGACTGATCAAAAATCAAGCAAAAAATATAATTAGAATAAACAACATCTATATATATTATAGCATCTGTAATAATAAAAAAGTGGTTATTTGTTTGAGCCAAGGGGTCCTTGATTTTTTTACATTGGATTTTATTTATATACATTTTTAATATAGTACAATATATATTTATATATATATTTATTATTATTATTATTAAATAAAGATATATTTTTTTAATGCTTAAATTTATATTTGTAAATCTATATTAGAAATAACCACAATAAACCTCTAGCTTACTCTCCAATCTGTAAAAAAAAAAAAAAAAGCTTGTTAATATCCCTATACACACACACACACACACACACACATACTGTATATACATATATAGGGGTATTGTACTATATTAAAAAGTCACAGCTTACTCTTGAAACTCAGCAAATTGCTTGTAGATGTCATTCATTTGTTGCATCTGTAAGACTAGTATCGTAAGACATGTGATCTGTATTGTACTGATTTTCCCCTGACTGCAGGACTGAAGGAGAAGTGTGTGGACGTTCTGGTGTTTGAGACGCTCATCCCCAAGCCCATGATGCAGCATTACATCAGTCTGCTTCTCAAGCACCGGCGCTTGATCTTATCAGGCCCCAGCGGCACAGGGAAGACCTACCTCACCGGCCGGCTCGCCGAATACCTGGTGGAGCGCAGCGCTCGAGAGGTTACACCCGCCATCACCACCACCTTCAACATGCACCGCCAGTCCTGCAAGGTACACGGACCTTCAGACTCTCCATATTCAGAAATATCAGATTCGAACACAACTTTTGATCTTCTGTAGTACAACTGATGAACTAAATTGAGCTGAATAATGAAATGCGTTATATTTCAGGTAAATCCTGTTCTTTTGAACTGTGTGTTTGTCGTAGAATCCTGAAAAAAATGTACACATCAATAATAATCGAATATATCTCTTAAGCAACAAATTAGCATATGTGACCCTGTATAAAAGCAGTATTAAGTCGCTGGGGTGTATTTGTAGTAATAGCCAAAAAAAACATTGTATGGGTCAAAATTATTGATTTTTCTTTAATGCCAAAAATCATTAGGATATTGAGTAAAGATTATATTCCTTGAAGATATTTTGTAAATCTCCTACTGTAAATATATAAAAATTTATTTTTTGATTAGTATTAAAATTAGCTTAGATTAGTTTAGAATTCATTTGGACATAGTATTTCGATTTTTTTGCACCCTCAGATTCCAGATTTTCAAATAGTTGCATCTCGACCAAATAAAATATTTCACAATATTACTGTTTTTGCTGTACTCTAGATCAAATAAAAGCAGGCTTGGTGAGCAGTTATGTTTTAATATGCATAAATAACAAATCACTTAAACCATAATGAACCCCTGTCTTGGGGACTTAAAGTCTGATTCAAATTATAGCTGAATCAAATGTGTTTCATAATTGATCAACTTTGCAACACTGACGTCGTTATTGAACTAAATTAAATCAATTGAGCTGCAAAATGACACTGTTGTCTTCTGTAGAGATTAATATCGTGACAGTTTCTACTATTAGAATATATTATAATAAAGATATCATTTTAAATGAGCAATACACAATTGTCATAATTAATAAATGAAATGATAAATGAATTATGACACTGTTGTCTTCTGTACAGCTGAAATTGCTTCATAACTGATGTATTTTGTTAAATTTCCACTGTTATATTCTTATTTGTTATTGGGAATCTACTTTAAAACAGTGTTGCAAAAAGTGCTGTATAAATAAAAGTGATTCGACCTCTGACTGTGGTTTTGTCTTTGTATCCCAACAGGACCTTCAGCTCTATCTGGCCAATCTGGCCAATCAGATCGATCGGGAGAGCAGCACAGCTGAGATCCCATTGGTTATCATCTTGGACGATGTGCATGATGCAGCATCCCTCAGTGAACTTGTTAATGGTGCTTTAACCTGTAAATATCATAAATGGTGAGTCTAGGAAAGTCTACGCCGACATGACTAGTGGGTTTCCCAGTCATCTTAAAGGTGTCAAGAGTTGTTTTGTTTCTCTTTCTCAGTCCATATATAATAGGAACAACCAATCAGCCAGTGAAGATGACCCCAAACCACGGCTTACACCTCAGCTTCAGGTTGGTACTAACATACACAAGGTCCGTTTAGCTTCCTGTGGAGTGTCAGTGAGGAACAGCTGGGACGTGTTCGCTTTTGTTTTCATTGTCACTTTAAGTGACACTAACATGTGCTTGCCTTTTTACTACCTACATACTACGAACTGATTTCTTATATTTTATAGTGTTAAAATTGACATTTTATCATCCCTTAAACCTAAAATATAACGAATATCAAATGATGTCACTATAAATAAGAGTTGCATGTCCATTTGGTCATTTATTTGACAAGCAGGGTAATATACAGTCAGCTGGTCATTATTGCAAAAGGAAAAAAAAAGCTCTTCAGAATAATATAAGACCTTCATCAATGGGTTTGTGGTTTATTTTTACACTACATTAACTTTTATATTTTTACACACACATTTATGGTATAATAGGGTTTCATGTTAGCAAATGAGATATACGCAAATTTGCTGAAGTGAAATATTTACTTACTTGAAATGTATTGTATTTCTGATCAAAGCTGTATTTCCAGCATCATTACTGCAGTCTTCAGTGTCACATGATCTTCAGAAATCATTCTAACATGCTGATTTGCTGCTCTTCTCTTGCTCTTTACTGTTTTTGCAGACACCTCATCATTTTGTGATCAATAGAAAGCATTTCAAACAAACTGCATTTACTTAACAATATAATTTTTTGGCACATTATAAATGCCTATGCTCTCACTTTTGATCTATTAAATGCATCCTTGCTGAAAAAAAAAAAAAAGTGACCCCAAACGTTTGAATGGTCCTCTATTTATCCGTTTTCATATTTGTTTGACATGTTTCCTCTATACAGGATGGTGATGTTTTCCAATAACGTCGAGCCAGCAAACGGATTCCTAGTACGTTACCTGCACAGGAAGCTAATGGAGGCTGAAGATCCCAGGAGCGTGAAGAATGAAGATCTGCTGCGGGTGCTGGACTGGGTGCCCAGACTCTGGTACCACCTCCACACCTTTCTGGAGAAACACTGCACCTCCGATTTCCTCATTGGTAATTTTCATTTTTATATAGGCACCATATTGGATTTATATAGCGCATAATTCAGGGAGCATTTCATCTACATGTGTCCAATCTGTGTTTGCCGTAGGTCCCTGCTTCTTCTTGTCCTGTCCAGTAACAGTAGAGGAATTCCGCACGTGGTTTATAGATCTCTGGAATCACTCAATCATCCCATACCTGCAGGAAGGAGCCAAAGATGGCATTAAGGTGGGTCAGAGTATCCCAAACTTGAAGATTAAATTTACGCTGTCGGTCAGAATGCAGCTTCCTAACTGTTCAAGTGAGCAGTTTTTGGTGGAATCAGTGTGAATGTGTGCGTCTGCAGGTTCACGGGCAGAAGTCGGTGTGGGAGGATCCGGTGGAGTGGGTCAGAGGGTCTCTGCCCTGGCCGTCTGCTCAGCAAGACCAGGCCAAACTCTTCCACCTGCCTCCCCCGAGCACAGGCCCCGGCAGCCCCAGCCAGCCAGGAGACGATCGGCCGCATAAGGAGACGCCACCCAGCTCCATCGAGTCAGATCCACTGGTCAGTGTGTGGATTACGGGCTGTCAACTTTAATAAAATAATTTTATTTTTAAATTAAAATTAGATTAAAATAAATTTAATTTAAAAATTAAATTAAATACAAATTAAAATGTATGCATTTAGCAGACGCTTTTATCCAAAGCGACTTATAGTGCATTCAGGCTATCAGTTTTTACCTATCATGTGTTCCCGGGGAATTGAACCCCCAACCTTGCTCTACCACTTGAGCTACATGAACACTTATTTATTTATTTAAATCTATACATTTTCTGTTTATATACACTATATATTAGGGCTGTCAAAAATAGCGCGTTAACGACGTTAATTAGTTGTTTGTTGTTAATTACGTCAAATTTTTTAACGCATTTCACGCATGCGCAGTGTGACACATTATTGAGGTCAGGAAAGTCTCGTCGATCTCTGAATTCTCAAGATAGTAAAAAACAGCGGTGAGCGCCGCGACGAAAACACAGAAGAAGCTTAAGGTTTTACCCCAGTTACTCTCAAATACATTCATACCAAGCTCGATAAACAGAGACGACTTTGGTAGTTGATACGCTGGAGCTTCTTCCTGTTATAGCGTCCTGTGTTTCACACTGCGTATGCGCAGAATGCCTACATGCAATGCAGTGAAAATTACAGCTGTTTGAAAAAGCATTTGCATTTTTACTAGGTTTTACTGGCACTTGAAGCCTTCAGAACGTTATATACGAATATACGTAAAATATCGATCCTAAAGTATTGTGGCAGAGCAAATGAACACCTCCCAAAAACAAGAGTGCCCAGAGAGCTGCTTATGTTATGGTGGCGCATGTTTGTTTCTGAGTTCATTCTTTCGAGTTTCTCTATGCATAATTTCATAGATATGTGGCTATATTTAACCACTGGTTCACCTAAAACTCTTACACTATCTGTAGTTAAATGGCATGGTTTGATATAGTGCTCAGGTAAATTTGATCTAAGTAAATGTTAAACTTTTGAAATTCAGAAAAAAAGAACCACATATTGATGAATCAATACATGAAAATTATGTATCTGTGTCCTGTTATTTATCTTTTGGTATGCATTTCAGAAAAAAATGGTTAGGATTCAGGTGTAATTGCAAATAGTGATTAATCCACTGAAAATTCTGATTAATTTGATTAAAAATTTTAATCATTTGACAGCCCTACTATATATATTTCACTATATTAGTGCTGTCAAATGATTATTCGTGATTAATCGCATCCAAAATAAGTTTGTTTGCATAATATATGTGTACTGTGTATGTTTATTATGTATATAAAGACACACACATACAGTATATATTGTGAAAATATTTTCATGTATATATTTATATTCATATAAATTTCTTAAATATATACATGCATGTGTGTGTATTTATTAGGGGTGTAACGGTTCACAAAATTCACGGTTCGGTTCGATACGATACACTGATGTCACGGTTCGGTTCGGTTCGGTTCGATACGTTTTAGATACAGCAAAATGTAAAAACATCTCAACTTTTCAGAATGCCGCAAGCGCACCGCGGGTCATGTGACAAGAACCAACCAATCAGCTTCATCCTTTCCCGTAACAACGTTGAGAGCTCAGCCAAGATGAAGGAACAGCTGATCATAGTTGTATATGGATTGCAATTTTGAAATAAATTCAGTAGCAGAGCTACTGCAAGCGATTTTTAGAGCTGCAAATCCATTTATCCTTCACTGAAATTTCCGCGTCTCATGGAGAGAGCATGTCATTGTTGCTTAGCAAAGACAGACGCCTCATGAGCGCTTCTGCCCGAGCGCTTTGGAAAGGAGGAGAAAGACGCGCTTAGCGTTTTCCATGCGTTTTTAGGCACGATATGTGAACGGCCCCTAAGGCGCTCGCTCACTCAGCACGCGCTGAAGGCTCGTTGCAAAATGTCTAATGCATTTAACAGACCAGAAATATAAGATCCTAAAATAACCAACAGGTGTGGTGTTTGGGTTGGATTCCCTGTAAGCTATAGTGTCTAAATGCTGCAGGGATAGTTTGCTGCGTGCATGTTTCTCCTTTTTTTCGTCTTTTCCCAGATAGTACTGACGCATATATCCCAGATATTCCCGCTGGTTTTTTTTTTTTTTTTTTTTTTAATCCCGCTGGTGTACCCTGTCATGTTGCAGATGCGACATACCGTTGTTTTTTTTATCCACCACTCTCTTGCCATCACCATTATAGCTTAAAGGGAATCCAAAGTGCACCCAAACACCAGACCTGTTGGTTATTGGAGGATCTTCTCATTTCTAGTCTGTTAAACGCATTGGCTATTTTGCAACGAGCCTTCAGCGTGTACTGAGTGAGCGAGCGCCTGCTGAGTAGCCTAACATAAACATATAAGATGGTGTTTTTTTCTTCTTCGGGAGTGTCAGGGGCGTTGCCTGTTACGTTGTTTGGGTTATTGGGCTACCTTGTTGAACGCATATCATTATATTTCTATCTCTCTCTTTTTTTTTTTTTTTTTCCAAATATAATTAATTACTCCAACGAACCGTTCGGTATACATAATGCGTACCGCGTACCGAACCGAAAGCGTCGTACCGAACGGTTCAATACGAATACGCGTATCGTTACACCCCTAGTATTTATATATACAAAATATATATACAGAGTACACACACATTATTAAACAAAAACTTTTATTTTGGATGCAATTTATTGTTTTACTGCACTAGTGTACGAAATATTCTATTATTGTGACATACTGGATTTTTGTCTTTCATGAGCTGTAAGCTTTTGCGAAAGTTCATTTTTTCCACTTTTTGCTATATTGCTGCCTTATGTTAAACTGCATTACTCCATACACTGTAAGGGTAAAGCAAAAAAAACAGGCTTGTCACATCTTTGCAATGACTTAAATGTTTCCATTGCATAGGTATTCAAACCCTTATATGGAACTGTTGAAATTTCTCAGAATGCATTCAGGAGCATTCATATTGCTTCTTGATTATACTACACTTCAAGTAAAGTTAACCTGTGGCAAATTCAATTGAATAGGTCTGATTTGGGAAGGCACGCGTCTCAATAAAAGGTCTAACAGCCAATAATCAGAGGAAAACCGAAGCCCTGAGGTCAAAATAACTGCCTGTAGAGCTTAGAGCCAGGATTGCATCAAACCTGGGGAAGAGTTCAGAAAAAAAATTCTGCTGCATTGAAGGTGTACAAAATCACGTAGACATTAGGATTGAGTAATCTCTGCTCCTTTCCCAGATGGCTATGCTGTTGAAACTACAAGAGGCTGCCAATTACATCGAGTCACCAGAGAAAGAATCAGATCCAAAACTCCCTCCTCTCTGAACATCTCCTCCATCTCTCCTGCTGTCCATGTCCAGGTCCAGCTGCCCCGCACCTGCAGATGACACTGTACTGTTACTATAAATGCTGTTGGTGCATTTCACCCACTCTTTTATTATATTATTCATCCAACCTTTCTTATTTCAGTGGAATGTCCCTTACAGAAAAGCACTGTGGTGGTACCGTGGTTCAGTGATGCTATCAGATGGTAATACCGTGGTACTTTCTCATACGGGTAGTTGACTTGTTCTGCAGTATGACATGCTGTACGACCATTTTAAACAGCATTTTGCTCTTTTAAAGTTATTACGCATGCAGCATGCATAATAATGAATGAGCTTCTATGAATCGTAAGAGTATTTGTGCTTGTAAAAATGGATTTGTTGCACCTCAGGACCTTTAAAGTGAACTAGTGATGGCAAAAATAGTGGTTATGGCAGGATAAAGTTCAGGAAGAAATGGTAACCCATTACTGCACCTACAACTACACTTTACTGTATTCTGTACATTTATTACAAATATTGGTGTTGAGCCATAAAACTGAGTAAATAACATGGTATTATCTTTTAGTGACCGAACCATGGTAATACCACCACAGCCGGTTCATCCATGGTAAATTTTAGTTTTTACCATGGTACTTTTATGTAAGGGCTTGCAAAAACAGTAATTTGTCATGAAATGTAACTCCTTCTCCTAAAAAAAAAAATTAGGAAAATGTATCATTTTATAGCACTTCTATCTGCATATTTTGGTTTTCAGACGCTTTGGTACGCATGTAATTCTCTTTGTGGGAACTTTTACTGTTCCACTGCTGCCCGTATTAACAACTCAATGATACAGGTGCTAAAATCACTAGTGTGAGAGTGGCTTCATCTCGTGGTAATGAATAAGAGCCAACATGGGAGATATTGGGAAATATTACGTCTCACTTAATAATGTAACTCTTTACAGGCCACTTTAGCCTATGCTGCTTTTTGTATGTTTAATTTCTTTCAGGTTTGAATATGGCCACAGCATAAGCTAGTTTAACCCCAGAAACAATTAAGCAGACCGCATTAAACCTTTTCTTCTTCTTTCTAACACAGTGAATGCCTTACAACAGATTCTAAGTGTGCTATCATGTTCCCTTTTCACTCTGTAGAGTTAAGCAAAGTTCAGAAATGAACTTCCATAAAATGAATCTGAATTAAATCGGAAACGTACAGGAATTTACTGAATTGCATTTTTTAAAAAATCTTGATGGATTGTGATTTGCAGGAAACAGCTGAATGATATTTTCAATCTTAAAACTAAACAGGCTGTCTTTGAATTTCATTCCATTTTAATTCTAATTCCTAAAACTAAAATTGAAAGTATGATTCTGCATCCTGATTCGGAAGGCACTTAACAATAATAAACTGAAGCTTGCGCTCCCTCTAAAGTTCCCACTCTACACAAAAGCACCTCAGTAACACGCTGTAAAGATCACTTGCATTCGGAGAGACGTCCCGACCACAAACGGGCCATTTCTGTGCTCTTTGATTTACTGTAATGATACTGTAGAGATGTTTGGCTTGGCTTTGGCACTGATCTCAGCTCAGGGGTTTGGTTATCTCAGGCCTCTAATTAGATTCAGCTACAGCTTCCTTCTCAGTTACTGCTCTCTTTGTAGTAAAACGGTGCAAATGTAGAAAACCAAATATTCAGTACGAGCCTTTCATTTGAAGCTACTAGAGACTATCACCCCCAATAAAGTGCACACGGATGCAAAGATTATTTGGTGCTATTCTGTATCACTATTGGAAAACCTGACTTGGTTTAGCAAGAATCGCACTTGAAATCCATTAGCCTTACTCTTGTAGTATTTAAGGGGATCTTTACATACAACCAAGTAATTGTTTTATTTATACAATCCTTTTAGTCGTAGTTTTAGAGCTTAGTTTCTTTAGATGTAGTTTAAACATTGCACTAAAAATCCACCTCGATATCGCTATGTCAAAGTAAATCAACCTCCTAATGTCTAAAAACATATCAAACCGCGCCATTTCTCTGAAGCTTACGATTAATATCAGAGTCTGCAGTTCTGTTGAGCACTAACAAGAGTAGTGTACACTACATCCATACGTCCTCAGCGCACACACAGAAGAGGATTGGCTCTCAGAAAGCAGTGGTGGACCAGTAATTTCCCATCTCTGTACCTGAAACTAGTATCCAAACACGCATGTAGCTAAAGTTAAAATCTAACTCAAATCATTCCATTCATTTCTATTCATCTATACTGCATTATCATTACTCTACACAGTGTAAATATGATTTTTGTAGTTCCTTCTCCAAGAAATGAGGGTTTGTGGAGTCTATTAGCCAAATAGAGAGAGACTCGTAATGTTCAAGATGGCAAAATGATTTAGTTATTTTAGCCTCCTTCAGTTGCGCCGCTGCTACTGCTTCAAGTATAATATGTGACTTTTATATTTGATTACATTCCAGACGTAAGACAGTGTGTCAATGGCTTTTGTTGCTTATCTGCTGAAGATCCTAGTTGGACATTTGCAGTTTCATTTTATATCAATAAATGCCACTGCAACAAAATATTACATTTCATAACCCTAGCATGTCGGTGAATTACCACTGATATTGAATCTGGATCAGTGAATAAAACTAATTATCGAGGGAATAAATCTCATTCCAGTGTTTTCATTGTCAGCAGCTATTCTTTGTTTTAAAAAGACGTTTATTAGTGTGACTAAAGCCGCTGAACACTGTCTGCATCATGTTTCTGGTTATTGTGCCTGTGACCGTGTGATAGCTGTGCTGTGTTGTGCAAAGTCCCATTTAATGCGACAATTCAGCAACTTTTTACTGTCTACTTTGTCTGTCCTTGAATGGTAATGACAGCACATGGATGGTGATTGGTAAAACTGGATTTTTATGCTGATTTCACTGTCTATCGCTCATATGCTTTGGTTTGTGTCTTCTTCTGTTGCTGTTTTCACTCTTTAATGCACCTTTTTATGTGGACTATATTGTTGCAATAATTTGTTGTGTGTTAAACAGAGTCAGGAACTCCGTTTGATAAAGACTTTGGGTGATTGTATGCCTTGATGGTGCTGTCTTGAGGTCAGGGTTAAATGAATGAGAACTTACAGTAGGCCTATATCATGTGGTGTGCTTTTATGTAAAGTATTTCAGAGAGGAACAATGAAAAATATAAAGATAGTATTACAGATACAAAGTGGTGAGAAGTTGCTGAATGGTCCTTTCACTTCATGCAAAGCTTGATATTGATTCAAAAGTCCAATATTATTGCATAAAAGGTAATATGACAGTAGAAGATGTAAGTTCCAATGAGCAATGGGTTTCTAAATGTCGTAAACGCATGTCACCTTAGTGTGAAGCAGAATTACGGATGTGTTCTACCTAAGTTGGGGTCATATAAAAGGAATTATATAAGTTTCTTTTTATTGTAATGTTCCCCCAAATGATTGTTTGTACAACTTCATTTCCATTTTGTACAGAACGTTATAAATGTAAACATTGTACATAGCGTGGCCCTGCATTTGCAACAACAATCATTTAAGAAAAATACATAATGTCATTAAGAAATGTGGTTTGTAAGGAAGACGTGTGCTTTTGTTACCGATGGAGTGGCCCGGTACATAAAGACTGTCATGCTTTGGATGTTCGGAATATGACCACCAAGACATTGTCCATCTGTCATAATAAAACCACAACGTTCGTTAACTGTGTTCTTTGTTGTGTCTTTTGTTTTCACATGCTCTGAAGTAAAGTATGCAAAACTATTAAACTACCTTTGTTCCTTACCTTAAACATGCATGTCATTTGTGGAATTTAATAAGTTTAGTATGTACCTAATTTTCGGCAAAATATAATTTGTATAATTTCTAATCTACCGTTTGCCATTACTAAAGTCTTCCTTGTGCAATTTATGTAGGCTACTTAGTTTTCTTTATTCAACATATGAACTGTTTCTAAATGAAGCACTTAACACTATGCACTTTTATTTATATACCTATGTACTCAACCATGTGTTTGATTTATATAAGGTGCTTTGTCATTAATAAAAGGAGTCTGATAAAGTTGAGTGCATGAGCTGTTCAGCATTCCACACTTCAGGGGCATCCCAAATCACATAATTTAGCACTAATAGTGTGAGTATTGTGTTTAAGCTGAAAATTCCAGAAAGAAAAATTTTGCACTTTAAATGCCCGGATGATGCACTTAAGTAATAAAGTGTAGAATGTTGAACACTTCATGCCCTCAACTGTAGCAGCTTTAATTACGTAGCGAGGGAGGAGGGGCTATCAAACTCCGTTTATAAGTTAAAGAAAAAACTTATATAATTCATATGGTCGACTACATAGGTTATAAGTGCATAGTGTAATTTTCGATCAAGTGCATCATCCGGGTATTTGAAGTGAACCTTTTCTTTTTTTTTGGAATTTTAAATGTGAACACACTGCAAACCCTTTTTATGAAACATCTTAGAATAGTGCATAAGTACCCAATTTGGGACGCACTTTTTAGGCTACATCTTGTCGTTACTAAAGCATTTAAATGCAGTTTAAATCTTGCCTTTTTATTTTCTGAAAATAAAAATCGGTTTAGTATGTATAGGCTACTTAAAATGCCGCTCGCCCACGCCTCAGAAGGCTACTCGCACACTTCTTATCGACAGTGACACTCGACTGTGAGTAGCTACAGTGTTTATATACAGCATAAGTGAGCGTGATGCTGAGAGCTCTGCTCTCTCACTAGTCACTTGAAACTCTGCAGGGGAGGAGTTGAGTAGCACCACATGGCTAAGGCTATAAATCTGGGGTGACCCATCTTCAGACTGAGCCGAAGGACTTACTAGGTCAGAGGGATCCCAGAAGCGGACAAGCATGCCGGCAAAACCAGCCCCGATAAAGAAGTCGGCTAAAGCCGCCAAGAAGGAGGAACCGGCACCGGCACCGGCACCCGCACCCGAACCAGCGCCCGAGCCCGCTCCCGCACCTGAGCCCGCGCCCGCTGAACCAGCCCCCGCCGAAGCCGCTCCAGCGGAGGCAGCACCCGCTGAACCAGCCCCGGCAGAGGCACCTCCTGCTGAAGCACCCCCTGCTGAAGCCCCACCAGCCGAACCTGCTGCAGGTAGCTACTGAGTGTGTACAGAGACCCCAACTACTTTAGGTTATATACATATACACAAAATGGATGAATATAAATTATATTCACTATTTTGTGTACAGCTTATGTACTATCACTAAATAATTTCATTTCTTAATGCATTTCTTAATGCATTGTTAAATATAGGCTACTAAAATGAATTTGAGACAGATAATGTGCACATTCATACAGTCTGATTCCATTATCTGTGAATGCCAGGAATTGCAAAATGACCAGAAATTGTTTGACGTGTTGATATGTAGGCTAGGGTAAATATTATATATATATAATTAAATCTATTCTGTGCATGCAAATCAAGCCTCAAATATTTGGTACATTCTAAACTTTAACTAACATTTAGAAAATTACTTGCTGGCCACATTGCATTTGAAGCCACTGCAAACGCTGCTGAAGTCCCCCTACTGCCTTCATGTTGACTCGCTAATCTAATCAATGCATTTTTCTAGTAAAGGCAATGTTAGAAATGATCCTATTTTATATTGAAGGTACTGAGTTTGGAAACTCTGTGTACTGAGATCATATTTTGGATCATGCCAAAACCTGACCTGAGCTATTATTCAATAATTTTTGACAAAACTAATACCTGATGATCTATTATATGCTGCTTTTATTAATGTGCCCTGCTTACTTAACACCAGCTGATGCTGAAGCACCCCCTGCTGAAGCCCCACCAGCCGAACCCGCTGCAGGTGTGTACGGAGACCCCAAACTAAATGCGTGGATCTTAACAAGTGCATTCTAAATGGATACTTTTATTGGGTGAATATCTTTAAGGAAGAGCATAGCTTTTCTTAGCGCAGTAAAATCAGTTATATTTAAGTCCAAAATTGTAAGAAAAATAATAATGAGAATAATCCATTCATAATAATCCAATTTAAATAATAAATCATCACAGTGATGGGAACATTTTTATAATTTATGTGTAATAAGAATTACAAGAAAAATGTGTCATTTACTTTATGCAAGATAGTTTCTTTTATCTTACAATGATTTGGTGAAATATGACCCTGCCTTTGTAAGATCCATCATTTGTAATAATACAAATGCAAACAAACAAACCGATTAACACATGCATGTTGTCATTTAATAATTACCTCCTAATGCATGAGAACTTAGTGTGCATTGCTACTGGAGCCAAGAACTCTTGGTAGCTACTTGGAAAACATCTGACTACAGCTGATGGTTTAAAAAAAACACAAGTGAGCATTTACACCTGTTAACCTCTCCTCGCTTCCACACTAAACTGATCATAGCAGCTGTTCACCCTGACCTACTCCACGCCTATTCTGCTTTACTTTTGCTCTACTTCAAGTATGCATTTGATTTCCAGGAATTACTTGATTTATTTTGCCTTTTTGGATTAAAATGCATTTTAAAAAAATAGCACGGTAGCCATAGTTTCCATAAAAATATCATAATGCGACTGTTATTTACCTGTAGTGAAAAGGACTGTAGCAGTTCTATGGTAAGATGAAGATACTCATGATGCACCATTTGATTAACATGCTACTCCAAGGTGCCAAATGCTATGTTATAGTACTTTTCTCTTTTGCGCTTACTAAATTTTTTTTTGTAATGTGTCAAAAATCGAACAGGTACCAGAAAGATTTTGCAAATGTTCATCTATTAATTTATGATTTACAGTGGTAACAATAACTGGTGATATTTTCTTCGAAGCTGTGGTTAACAAGGTGAAATGCAATCAAATTAAATAGGTTTTTAAAATTGTTTTAGTGTCTTTAGAACATAAAGCTTAATGTGAGCTTCTACAGAAGCTCAGTTCCTTAATCTTTCACTATAATGTGCGATCATTCACAAGAGAATCTGTTCTGCTCTCTAACAAAAGCAAAGCATGCCGTTCACCACCTGTGCAATTGTTATTTTAGCAGCAGCTATATCCACTGAGGTATTTAGGGCTTGCGGCAAACGCAGACAACTCTATTTACAGTCCCACAGAGAGCTTAACTCAGTGCATAAAGAAAATAATAAATATTTAACTATGATGTTTTAATCACCGAGCCCAGTCTTTTGCAGTCACAAGGTAAGTGTGTAATTAAGGGCAATTCTTTCGTGATGGTTGGTTTTAGAAATATTCTTTATATTAAATGAAATAATATTTAATTCCTTACTGTTTATGCAAGGTTAACTATACTAAAATTATCTTAAACAGATTAATCCAGTCTGATTCCATTATCTGTGAATGCCAGGAATCACAAAATGACCAAATATTGTTTGATGTATCGATGCGTACTTGTTTCTGTTTTAAAAAACTATATTCTGTGCATGCAAATCAAGCATCAAATATTTGGTCCATTCAGACATTTTACTAACATTTAGAAATTATTTGTTGGCCACATCACATAAGAAACCGCTGCAAATGCTAATGATAATAGCAAAACAGCTACTGTAAGTTTATTTGACAAACTGTATTTGTCAGTCAACATGAAAGACAAAATGCTCGCAACCCATTTTAAAAGCATGTTCAGTGTGTCAGTATTGCCTTCATGTTGACTCTCTAATCTAATCAATGCATTTTTATAATAAAGGCAATGTTTGAAATGCACCAATATTATATTTAAGGTACTGAATTTGGAAACTCTATGTGCTGAGATCATATTTTGGATCATGCTAAAACCTGACCAGAGCTATTATTGCATAATTGTTGACAAAGCTAATGCCTGACGCTCTATTATGTGCGGCTTTTATTAATGTGCCCTGCTTATTTAACACCAGCTGATGCTGAAGCACCCCCTGCTGAGGAAGTCAAAGCACCTACACCTCCTCCACCTGCAGGTAAACCCACGGGAAATCAAAACCGCTTCAGATCACAGACGTTCTGTCATTACCAATTGAAACATCAGTGTCTGATTTTAGTTTGAAATATGAAATGCGTGTTTTCCTCTCCAGAGCCCACCAGCGAGCCTCTCGAGCTCGGAGTTGAGGATGTCAATGACACTTCCGTCACTATCTCATGGAGACCACCAGCCACCATTGGAAACTCTGGTCTGGATGGATACACTGTGGAAATCTGCAAGGAAGGAAGTGAGTCTGATAATGTCAATTAAAAAATTCTAAAATCCAAAGCCTTTTCATTTGATTACGGTGTCTTGCAGAACTCATTTGCATTCATTTCCATCTTGAAATGCCACCTCACAATACCATACCCTAAATTAAATTCAGCGAAAAGTTCATTAGCATTTTATTAGCTGGTCAAAGCTCTCAGCTGCACCTGCCCCCAGTATGTCAACAGAAACATACACCCACCTCAGTTGTGTCCCTATATGGAGTGAGGCATTTCTAGAAGTCTGACAGCAGAAGAGCATGGCTGGTGCGCTCATGTCAGTCGCACACACATAAATACAGAATGCTGATACAGCCATTAAAGTGCAAATACATTCTGAAAAAAAAAAAAGTATATTCACTCACATATCGATTTGTTATGGGGAAAAAAAACTGACTTGTTTCAATTGTCATTTTCCTAAAAAAAATTATAATAATAATGTAATAATATTTATATGCCGAATTATATTATAAAGTCACATTTTCTAAAAGCTTTAC
The DNA here is from genome assembly GCF_023724105.1 of Carassius gibelio. Taxonomy (NCBI): domain Eukaryota; kingdom Metazoa; phylum Chordata; class Actinopteri; order Cypriniformes; family Cyprinidae; genus Carassius; species Carassius gibelio. The sequence continues at coordinate 2,735,694 of NC_068401.1, read as the reverse complement.
AATGAATGTGAAATTATTTAGCAAATCGATTTTTATTATTATTAATAGAATGCAATACAATTATTAAACGTTCTTAATATTTTTGTGTATAATTTAAATAACACATTTAAAATGTAAATTTTATATTTTTTGGAATAATAATACTTAAAAAATATTTTATTTTATTTTAAAATTGGCATTCCAAAAGCTTTACAGTCAACGTTCTCAATTAATCAAACATCATTTGTTATGATTGTTAATCGCATTGTTAATTGTTAATTGTTAATATATTGTTATTTACATTTTTCCTTTCAAACAGCTTAAAAATCTATTAAACATTTTTTGATAGTTCTTGGGATGCAGATCATATTGGATGTTCTTGCAACTAATTTGTTTTTTTCCATCCAAGCTGGTGACTGGAAAGCGGCTAACGAGGAGCTGACTGTGTCCTGCCGTTACATCATTAAGAACCAGACCACCGGTGACCGCCTGAACATCAGGGTGGTGGCTGTAAACCCTGGCGGCCACAGCGCTCCTGCAACTCTGGCCGACGCTGTCCTGGTCAGAGAGGTTGTGGGTAAGTCAACATTTTACTTCCCAAATACTGTAGCTTTAAGTTAAGTTATAAATTGAGTTTCCTTTGCTTGGCCACAGAAAAAAAGCACAACCAGGGATATAAAACAACAATGACCAAGCAGAAATCCACATGATTTATTCATTATTGATATAGCTGCCAAATAACCGCGGTGGCATTCATTTAATATTCATGAGCCGTGCTGAAAAGTTTCATAATGTGTTTCATAATGTGCATCCAAAGCCAGTCTTCCTTAGACCAAATAACTGTAAATGTTGGAACATAGAGTTACCCAGCCATTGCTGCTCTAAAGATCGGGGGCCACTTCTCAGGTCTCAAGTATCCCAGACATCAGAGCTATCTCGAGAGGTGAAACTGGTACCACGTCAAGCCCACTGCTCATGCTGTGTTACAGGGCCCCCTAATTGGCTCTGAGAGGTTGCCAGTTGTGAAAAAATAAATGTAAATAAATCTAACTGACAAGTGTCTGGCTTAAGCGCAAAGATGTGTTGCCTTAAAAACCCTCTTAGATCAGACAGCAGTGTTAAAAACACCAGAAAAAATATATTTTTGCTAGAAAAAAAACTTTGTTGTTGCATGACTTTAGACTGTTTTTAGTAGTGCTTTTTAATATTGGTTTTTCAGTACAAATTAAATGTAATAATCCCTACAAATATCCATGTTGACTATAATTTTGTTTAAATTTGAAACACATGTATAATGCACTTAAACACTGACTATCTACACACGTGCAAACACAATATTGTTCAACTAAAGTCCAAGTATGTCACATTCGGCCTCATTATCGCAGGAGTTATGTAAACTAGTTTTTGTGCACGAATGCTTGCAATCACTTTACATACTCTAAGGGTGTCTGGCGTCTAAAGAAAGAAATCATAAATGTAGAATGGAAAGTCAAGCTGGATTGGAATGTAACTTGAATCCAGTCTACACAGAAGAGGGGGAGATAAATTTTGGCAGATCTCCGATTAAAGGTCTTCTTTCTGCATTCCCTCCAATGCACAGAGGCATGTCATGAATTGTTTTTCCAATAAGAAAAGCCTCTGTTGCATATCCTTGGAAAATAGTTGGTAAGTGCTGTGCATTAACAAGGATTATGGGAAGGTTTTACATGGCTTCAAAGCCATTGACAGCTAGCCACCTGGACCAGTGTCAAGCTGCTTCCTTTAGGAGCGATGGCGACAAGTGTAAATGGGTCGAGTCGGAGGGTGGGATGCATTTCCCAAATGTTCTCGGACTTTCTAAAGGAGTCAAGTAGCATCTAAGGTTACCCCAGGAGACTTTTTAGCTCACTAGAGATGCTATGTTTATTTAGAGGCATGCTGTTGCTTGTACGCGTTAGCATCCGGCTAATGCTTCAAGGAGATTCACCTTTTTACATGCATTGCAGCTTAAAATGCAGACTGAAATGCAAAAGCTTTTAATTCCATTCATACTGAAAAAGTTCCATATTTTGTGGCGTGGATTAGCATCCATTAGAAATCAACACTAAACTGCAACTCTAAGATGCAGCCTTTGAAATTATTTGTAATTCAGCAGTTTTAATGTAACTAAAGCTCTCCATCATAAGTTATAAGTGGCAGGCGTGTGATAAGACTGATCTATTTTAAGCCTTGATGAGTCCAACAGAGCCACCATTAACTTGTTGGCTAGCTTATAGGGTGTATTAGCGTAATTGACTCCTTATAATGTGTTTAACTTCAGTGCTTCTGCATATGGTTTTGCAAAAGATTTTGGTAGTGTTTTTTTTTTTTTCTGTAGACTGTTTAACCAACACAAGATGCAACAGACTAACTGCAGCTCAGAATGAAATTACAGTTAGCTTGCGCTCTGGAAGTCAGGGTCACGTTAAGGTTAGCAAGTGAGTTTTCTGGTTCAATAAATACTGCTATCCTAGCTAGCAATGAAAGTTCTCAGAACTTTGGCTAACATTCTCTCTTTGGCGAGATTCTCAAAAATTCTTACAAACAAACATTCTTACAGTAACGTTAATAAAACGTTTGTTCAGAGTTATCTGTAACTTTTATAATCTTCTCAAAACATTATTTATACCTGTATATTGTTCATGAAACTTTTATTTCTTTAGAATTTTAGTTGGACGCTAATGTGATATTTTTTTAAATGTTATTGTTTTCTTTTGTTTGTTTTTTCGGAATGTTCAGAGAACATTCAAAAGTAACATTCCCACAATGTTTACGAAATTATGGAATGTTTTCTTTACATTTACATAAAAAAATACAAAATATATATTTTTAAACAATAAAAAAGGGATGCTTTAAATGTTCAGGGAATTTTTACAACTTTATGAGAATGTTTGTGTAATATGGTAATGTTGTATTTTTATAAATTTAGGTTAGCTGTTAATAAGGCTAGTGTTTCTCAGTATTTTTGAGATGACTGACAAAAAAAATTACAATGAAATATGCTTGTTTTCACAAGTCAATAAAATTTGCATGTATTTCTTTATAAAAAGTTCTTCGAGCAACTGAGCTTGCGCACAAAGAAGATACTGTATAGTTCTGTTAAATCTCTGAAGATATAACATAAATCAAATAATCATATTATGTACCATTTTTCCTCTCTACAGATCGCCCCAAAATTCGTCTGCCACGTTTCCTGAGGCAGCGTTATGTGAAAAATGTTGGAGAGAAAATCAACCTTGTTGTTCCCTTCAGTGTATGTACTCTCTTGACATTTGTTAAATTTACTGAAAAAGCATGATTATGACTTATTGTTTTTAAAGGTAGCTTAACTCCTGCTTGCTTATTCATGTTTTTGCCAAATGCCAGAACTTTTAACAGGACACGGGCTAAATTTGGACTAAAAATACTTCAATTTAGAATACTTTGAATAAGTATGCTGACATACTACTCTTACTCAAATAGTATGCTGTTTCAAACACACAGTTTAGGAAGTTGCATTGGATTTGTCGCAGGGCTGGCCTGGTACTATATATATATATATATATATATATATATATATATATTAAATAGCCAGTGGCCTTGTGTATATATCACAGCCAAGATTTACTGCTTTAACCCTAATCACACCCTCATAAAAAAGTACAAACAAGCTCCTTGGGTCAAGATGTTTGCATTTGTAAATGTTTATATATATTTTATTGATAAAATGTATTGGTGAAATGTCTAAAGGTTTATATTTAACATATGACAATCCTTTTTTATTTCTGAAATTGTATATGTAATGTGTGGCAACCTTTGTTAAACTAATTCATTTGTAACTAAACTTAATTAATTAATTATTTTTATTATTCGTTGAGTTATTTAATTTATATCGTTTTAGTTATCTAAAGTGTTCTTCTGTTTTAAAAACAATAAAAAAGAAGTATTATTAAGCATATGTTTAGAAAGAGTATTTCTTAAGGATTATGGAAATAATGTTTAAAAGAATGTAGTTAAGTGTGAATTGAATGCAATGTTTTCTGACACGTAATTGCACTTAAATGAAAATTTTTACAATTTAATTTTATATTAAATATAACAAATAGGGTGCTTTTTTTAAGCAAATTTAGCATTTGAAATATGGCCATTCTGGCAAATGGACAAGCATTTATGGTTACTTTAATTTTAGTAAATTAAAAAATATTTTTACATTAGATTTAATATTAAATAAAAACCACAGTTAAAATTAAAATCAAGTATTTACATGTGCTTGAGTATGTTTATCAACAATCAAAATAAGTGTACATACGTGCATAATAAAATATTTTAAACGAAAGGTTTCATGTTATTACTAAGTGTACCTTTTAAAAGTGCACTTAAGTGTGTTAGGAAACTTTCTCTTTAACTATAATTAAATAGACTTTTTTTCATTATTACTGCATAAATCTGCAAGTACACGTTCTTAAAATATATATTTACTGTATATAATTTGAAAATATATTTTAAGTGCACAATTTATAGAATTATTTAAACTTTGTGATTAATTGGACTAAAATAAGAATGCATGAAGAAGACCACCAGTCAGTATATTCTAACTCTGTTTTCAGTTAATATATCTGGAAAAAGTTGATTTTGTCAAATAAATTGCGGCTAACAGTCTCATTTTTTTACCTGCAGGGCAAACCACAGCCTGTTGTGTCATGGACAAAAGATGGCCAGCCTATAGATACTAAAAAGGTGAACATCCGCAACACCGACAGGGACAGCATCTTCTTCATCCGTGCCGCAGAGAGAGCCGACTCCGGCGTGTATGAGATGTGTGTGAAAGTGGACAGCTTTGAGGACAAAGCCCAGGTGACTCTGCAGATTGTTGGTAAGTGTTCGTACATACCGTAGACCATGGTTTATGTCAGTTTTTTTAGTGAGTGAGGTTTTTTTTTACAATTTACTTTGTTGACCTGTTTACCAGAGTTGCCTGGACCTCCAGCAAGCATCAAGATCGTGGACTCCTGGGGTTTCAATGTTGCTCTGGAATGGACTGAACCCAAGGATAATGGAAACACAACTATCACTGGATACACCATCCAGAAGGCTGACAAAAAAACAGGGGTAGAAGCTCTTTCAAAAATTAGAAAATACCATGGTATTAATGTGATTTTTTTTACTTGGTTAACATTGCAATAGACATTTATTTTGTTTGGACGTGATGCCATGTTTTAACATGGTATTCTTGAAAATGCCTTGAAGTAAAATGTAAAGACCAAGCTTAAGGAGCCATTCTCGTCAAATGCATGTTTGCATCTAAAAACACTAATGCACCACTTGCCCCGCCTCAAGGGTCTTCTGATTGGTCCACTGTTTGCCACTGACAATGACGAGTGTTAAAAGTTGAGTTGCCAAAAATGTGGCGCTCATGTGAGATGCTGACATCGAGACTCAAGTGCAGCCGTCATACTTGAACATCTAGCACATGCAACATGCTTACATAAAAAACAACAATGGAAAACCATTTTTATTGGTTTTACAATACTTTTTACTATCCAAGCTCAACATACAGAGACAGCTATAATTGAACCATTCATAGTTTAGATTTCTCCCATTTGAAGTTTTTTGAGTGACCCGTCTGGTCCTCAACATCAGCACTGCTTTGAGCAATAGGGGTGGGATTGTGTTTATTTTTATCAACTGCACAGTGTTGCATGTTCATAAAACTGTTTTGAAAACTATGTTTATTAATGCTGTTCCTCTCTCTGGCACTAGTCAGCCCGATGATCTAATTAACTGTCAGTAGTCATGTCTGGAGTATACGGACCTGTGCTGCTGTCTCTCCACAGGACTGGTTCACAGTACTGGAGCATTATCACAGAATGAATGCCACTATTTCAGACCTGATCATGGGTAACACCTACATCTTCAGGGTCTTCACTGAGAACAAGTGTGGAATCAGTCAGGAGGCCACTGTTACAAAGACCTCAGCCACCATCCAGAAGACAGGTGAACCAGCTTTGCTGCATCTTGTGGATTTGACATTTGACTGTTGAATTGTGTTTCTCATTTACACACACAGACACACACACACAGGCTTTTTTCCTATGTGACTAGCATTCAATTGACAAATAATTTGACATCGACCGGCATCTTGTTATTCGTACTTCACTAATCTTCATCATGTGTTTTTATAGGCATTGACTACAAGCCTCCAGAGTACAAGGAACATGACTTCAGCGAGGCACCCAAATTCACCACCCCCCTGGCAGACCGCAGCACAACTGTTGGCTATAACACCAAGCTGCTTTGCTCCGTTAGGGGATTCCCTAAGGTACATGGTTTTTCACGCACACATAAGCAGAACTAGAGTGCTGGAAATAGTTTTCAGCATGTTCTGTCAAGGTTGTGAACAAACACTGTTCCAGTAACATTAATAGAGCGTTCATTCAGCTTTATCTGGTCTTTAATAATATTCTCAATACGCTAGCACAAAAATATTATTTATACATTGTTTATGGGATGTTCTAGTTGGACATTTGTCTAACATTTTTTAAATGTAGTTAGTTTCAAATGGTTTAAAGAATTTTCAAAAGTAACAATCATAATGTTTGCAAAATTCTAAAATGGAACTTTCTCTTAATGTCGTTTTTAACCAAGAGAAACATTTTAAGTTTTAATGTTTTATTAAAATATAAGTTTTGAGATGATTCAAGAAGGCTTAGTTATTTTATTTTATCTAAATGAATTGAACTTTGATGCACCGCATACTGTATGTATGCATGGTTTTTAGTCTGCATGCAAATATTAAACTTTAATACTCAAGTTTTAGTGTACTGTTTAAATGGTAATTAGTGTTTACATGGCACATGCATTTCTGACTACATCTGAATGTGGTTTGTTTGAGAGATCTTATTGCCGAACACTCATCAGATCACCTGAAACACTTCAGGTGTAAACATCATCCGTTCATTTTCTGAGCAGTCCAGCCTCATTCAGTTCAGTAATGTGTTACATTATTGTAAAGATGGTGTTGATGGGTATTTTGTAAGGAAGTGTCAACAACAAAATCAACACTTAATCCATCAAGTTCAGTGAAGGAATCTGCCACTAACATGCCACCAGAGATAGTGCAGCTCCTAGAGGGGAAGATAACTAGACCAGCGACAGATAAGTGGGATTCCTACATCACTATGACGGGGTGAGCTTCCAAACACCGATGGATATGTGGAGGCCATGACACTGGGATCAGACACACGCATGGATGAAAGTGTACAAAATGAACACTCTCCAAGTGCCAAATGCTTGTAAAAATTGCTTTGGTGGGAGGGTAAACACCCAGAGGCTGCTAACTTTATAAGGAAATGTGACACAATGCCTGTTATTTTGTTGTGTAGCTCAATGGTAGCTCATATATTAAATATTTCCATATTAGCCTAAGCCACCAAATCAAAATTGTTCTAATTTGTCTTCCACTCGTAGAAAAATTTGAAAATGTTCCAAAAGCGTTTTTTGCAGTGATGCTATTGTAGAAGAACCATTTTTGGTTCCCTTTAAGTGAACAGTTCTTAAAACAAAATTTCATGTTATTGATAAGAATATTTTAACCCTTTAACTGTCACCCCCGTCCCGTATACGGGACGTCTACGTTTATTTCACTATATTACAATCAAATCTAATCTAATCTTGACAAATTATATATTGTTGGAAAGGCCTAAGACTCCTGAATATATGTTTTTAATCTAAATTATAACAGGAGTTTTGACCTTTGTTTAAAATAAGACTTCTTCATTGCCTTTTTCTCTATCACATTTTAGAAATCATCAGAAATTATATATCGACTGAAAATTTAAAATCTCAACATTCTTCCTTTAAAACCCATTTTAAAATCAGACATTGCATTACCATGTAAATGTTGCATCAAAATCATGTTACAAAATGTTTTCAGTCATGAATTATAAAAATGTAGGTTTGTATCATGCACATTCAAGTCTATCTTCAAAAAAGTGATTGACAGTTAAGGTTAATAATCAAAAGAACCATCACTTCCAATAAAGAACGGTCATTTTTAGAGTGTGTCATTGGCTGTTGTGTGATAAAAACAATTCCAGTGTCTTTGTCCATCATTTATTATTGTATTTTTTGTACCAATTATTGACTGAAAATGTCAAATCTTTAGTGTTTTCTGACCTCTTTGCAGCCCAAGATTCAGTGGATGAAGAATCAGATGATTATCGGCGATGACCCCAAGTTCAGGCAAATCAACAACCAGGGCATCTGCTCCCTAGAGATCCGCAAGCCCGGCAACTTTGACGGTGGCGTCTACACCTGCAAGGCCAAGAACGAGCACGGAGAGGCCTTGGTGACCTGCAAGCTGGAGGTTAAACGTAAGTGACACAAGTGTGTTTTTTAGGTGCCTGTGATAAACTTTGGAACATGCAAAAAAAGGATTCCCAGTCATGATGGGTTTGTGATAGTCTCAGTCTTGATTGACAGCATAATGAACTAACTAAAAGAGAGATTTCTGTACTTGGAAATAGTATGACTGTGACTCCAATGCCCAGAAATCCATGAAACTGTCTATGGAGACTGAACGCATTATCTAATTATGCTCAGCTCCATAATATTTTATGGAAGTGCAGTGGCTGTGAAATCATTTTCTGCATGTAATCATGAACGACTGGAAAAATTGTGGCATTTTTTTTTTTTGCTGAATTGAATTACGTTGCATTTAAATATTTAATATTATGTTGGTGTTTTGTGCTAAATGCACATTTAAATCAGCTCTTTAGATTTAATCAAGGCCACATTTAAAGGGATTCAACATCATGCAGACATGTTTGACTGATAGAAAATCAAGAACATTTTTCTGGTGCTGAAAAGAAGCTCTGTATGTTAAAGAGAAAATCAAATCATGCTGATTCATGGAATGATATAAAACATTTTAATGATAGAAACAAATGATATGGGGTTTATATTTAGAACTGAAATGCAAGTACAGTATGTCAAATAGATGTCTAGGTCTATCAGATGATAGTGTAATGATAGTCAGATGATCTTCAGTGTGTTAGAAACCGGTTGGAATCATTCCATGCTGACTTATCAAATAGAGCATCACTTTATTGACGTGTAATATCAGTGTAATCCAACCTAAGATATGTTAATGCAAATGTAGCTTAACCCAATCCGTGTTTTTATGTTTGTCAAGTTATCACTCCAAATGCGCCTTCACTGGGTCAGATTTATTGTTAATGTAAAATGATTTACACCCTTCTGAAAGCAGAGAAGATGAACATGTCAGACAGAACAAGAGTTGCACATGTCTGAGATAAAACTGGAGTGTCGCTGGATGGTTAACATGCGTGTTTATACGGGTGATAACTTTACGGACATTTATCCCACGCGTAATGTTTTGACTGAACTGCATTCTTCCTTTGGTTCCCAACAGAGCCTGTGATTGCTGATGCTGATAAGAAATAAGTTCAACCCCCACATTCATACAGGTCAGTCTCTATTTTTAGATGTGTTCAGGAGTGTAAATGCTGCTCTTTGAAATTTTCTGTTCGTATAAGAATCCTGAAATACATCACATATTTTTATGAAGCAGCACAACTGAACTGTTTTCAGCATATAATCTGATAATTAACAGAAATGTTTCTTGAGCAGCAAATCAGTATATTAGAGTGATTTCTGAAGATCATGTGACACTGAAGACTGGAGGAATGATGCTGGAAATAAAGCTTTGATCACAGGAATAAATTACACTTGACAAAAGATTACAAAAGAAAAAAGTTAATTTAGATTATAATAATATTTCATAATATTACAGATTTTACTGTATTTTTTAAGCAATTAAAAACAGCCTTGGTGAGACTTTTGAACTATTATACTTACTTATATTTTATACTTCACTCAGTATTTCATTTAGGGCTACAAAGAACCTAACTTTGCTGGAAAACTTTTTTTTTTCTCACTGAAATATGTTTTTGGCATCAATAAATATATTATAAATATTTAACAATTCCCTCTCTATTTTAATATAATAATATATAAATGGAAAATTTGATACAGTTGATTTTGTCCAATAATACGTTTAAATTGTATGTTGAATTTTTATTTATTTCATATATATACATATCATTTTTTTTAAATAATACTTTGCTAAGTGTACTGCGTTAGACTAACTGAGACTTGTCATATGCACTTACATATTGTTGCTCTTTGTTAGTTTTGATTCCTTCTATTGTCCTCATTTGTAAGTCACTTTGGATAAAAGCGTTTGCGGCTAAATGACTAAATGTAATGTAAATTTGTATGTTTATCATGACAAACATGTTTATCATGTTTGTCACAAAAAATTTAACATAAAAGAACATTTTTTTCTTTGGAAAAGGAGCTTTGGATTGCCAAAAAGAGACTTGGTTCTGTGTCTATTTGGGTCTTGACAAGACATCTGTCTTCCCCTCCGAGCCTGGCCTTACATGGGGGACACTAAACTTGGAGATTGCGGCCCCTGCTGCTGGAAGTGTCCGAGTGGCAATTCCCCATAAATTAAACTTGTTATGACTCTATACGTGTCCCAGCAGAGAGACTAAATTACATCCACCTGACTGTGCACCGTTAGACCCCTACTGCTAGATCTCACCACAGAACACAGTAAAACATGTTGCTTGGATTGTTAGAACTATTTCAGGCCGACTGACACCTGTTCCTTGTTCTTCCTCTTTGCATGCACTCCAGTCCCAAAGAGGAACAGAGAAATGTGGGATCCCTCTCGAAAGGTGAGAACTCATTTCAGAATGTTCCAGCTCCAACATCAGCTCTGATAAGCTACTTTCAAAGCTATTAAAAAGCATGCATGCAACAACTTAGTATCAGTTGAATTATATATTAATGGTAGAATGTTGATATCCTGTTTGTTGGTAAAATAGTTTTCAATTCTAATTATTATTTTATTTTTATTATTATTATTATTTATGTATATATTTTTAGTGCCTGTAGTGTCTTTATTTTTATTATTTATAATTATTTTATAGTTTTCTCCCATTTTAAAATGGTGAATTTAATAAATAATTTCATTAATAATAACAAGAAAGCACATGCAGAGGAATATAGTTTTTTAACGATTTGAATGGTTTAAAGCAGTGTTGTTTTAGTATTACTGATATACTTTTTAGTTTTTGATAATATTTTAATTAGATTTTATTTTAAACTGGTGTCAGTTTAGTTTTATTTATTTATTTGTTCGTTAATTTTTGTCTATATATTTTGTTCCTCCAATTTTACAGTGGTTAAAGTTGTAAATAGTTCATTGTATTTTTAATAATTATAAGAAGAAACAAGATCATTTTAAAGCAGTGTTTAGAATCATTCATATACTATCAGAGTTTTTGTTAATTTTATTAATTTTAGATTGTATTAGTTTAGTTTCCCTTCAGATTCACAGTTTAAATTGTTTGCCTTTTTTTGTTTTAAATATACCTATATATCATTTATGAATGTTTATTTTGTATTATTTATTTGTAGTTATTTTAGTAGTTTAAACAAATGTTATCTTGGCAAGTAACTAAACTTTTTTTATGCATTTTATTTAAGTTTTCATTAACGATAAAGCAGTTTGGTGCATTAATATATTAATATGCAGTTCAACTGATATGCCATATGTAATTTTTTTATTACTAATTTGACTCTTTCTTTCACTTTTGTAGGATTGTGAAGACCTCTTTTGCTGATGAGAAAAAAAAAAACATGTATATATGAAATAAAAATCTATATAAAAATAGAAATTTTCCTCCCATTTCATAATTGAATGCTTGGTCTCACAATAATGAAAAAGCACATATATTTATTATATGCACGTTTAGATCAGCAGCTGCCTGCATGTATTGATTCTTGTCTGTGTATCGCCACACATACTCCAGTCCAGTGATGTACCTCAGATCAAGTCCCATCCGGACCCTCAGGAGTGTTTGATCAATTAAATGATAGTCTTTCACCCACACAATGTCTTTTGTCATTTGTCTTAATGTCAGTGCACTGAATGTAACATTTACAGGAACGTTCAGGACTCAACAGACCGAGTGACCCTGAACACTGTCTGCAGTGGAGCCTGAATAGGGTGACATTCATTAGTATGGAAATTATTTATTTCTGTGACGCAAACTTTGTACAGACACCTTCCCAACCAGTGGAAACTCAGCTGAGAGCAGACGGGTTACTGAAGGTCACACACACACACACACACATGCATGCATGTAGATAAATGTGTCTGAGAGAATGCAAAGACTTTGAAAGCACTATGTGCTATATGCATGATGTTCATTATCGACTTCACAGGGTTCCTGTCAGAGAAACCTAAAGCCTAATGCTTATTTAGTTTGGCCAGCATCATGAAAGCTTTGATTCAGTTCAATGTACTTTACCTTTCTTTTTACTAATGTGTGTGGGTTATTATATTAATTTAATCTTTTTACATAATCATAAACACATTGTTTTCTAGTACAAATAGTTTTACTTGTATTTAGTTTTGCTTTACTGTGGCTAATAAATCGGTCATTCACCGAAAAATATAGCTTACTTCTGCATTGTAATAGAAATCAAAATCTTCTCTAGAAAAGATAGTCTAGTGAATCCAGTCAATCTTGTTTAAAAGACAATTTTTTTTATTTCAATATAGATTTTTATATATATATATATTTTTATAATTAAAAAAAAAAGACAAAAGATGCTGATTACAAATGCAGTACAATGCGTTTGCATGAATGAACTGTTGAGATGTGTGTATATTTCTAAACAGTAGATGGCAGCACCTTTACTGTTTTTAGCTGTTAACTCTAATTAATATTATATACAGCAAGTAATATACCAAAGCATAGAAATACTGATGCCAGCATGATGCCACCAAATACTGAGAAAGTTGGAGAAATAATCATTTCTTATTTTTTATCCCACTATTTTCTTTTTCAACAAAACTGCATTCTGGGATTGCGTTATTCATGAAGATGCATGCAATGCTGCCTTTGTATAGCATCAGGACAAGCCTATAATGTCTTAAAATGTGGCCTTTAGAAAATATTCCTCTACAGCTGTCCTCCACTTGAATCCTAATTTGTGAACAAGGCCATATCTTTATGAAATCTGGGTCTAAAGTATGCTACACATCCTTGAGGTACTATGTAAAAATCTGATACAGTGTATTTCTATGTAGATTAGCAATTAGACGATTTTTTTCAAATGTTCTTGACAGACATTTCCTATGCTTATCAAAGCAGTTATATTGTGAAATATTAATAAAAATATAAGATTTTCTAGATGAAGTTGTTATAAAATGTGATTTTTTTTTTCCTGTGATGCAAAGCTATATTTTCAGTATCATTACTCCAGTATTCGGTGTCACATGATATTTATATTTTATAGAAACTGTGAAGTGTTTCATTCAGCATTCTTTCAAAAGAACAGCATTTATTTGAAATGGAATCTTCTGTAACACCTTAAAAGTCTTTACTGTAACTTTTGACCAGTTTAATGCGTCCTCAACTCAAAGCTTTTATTTAATTTTGTTAAACAACCTTTAACATGACCCAGTCACTCAATAACAGTGAATAACATAAAGACTGTAGATTCAAAACGCCACCAGAATCCATCACAGCGTTTGCTTTACCTCTAAACCCACACAACCACTTGACTTATTCAGTGTGGACTGAACTTATTAGATCTTTCTTTTCATAAGATACTCAGAAGTTTGATTGAATCTGAAGCTGATTTCATCTGTGGATTTTCACAGCTGCCTGTGTCATATGAGTCTGCTATGTTTGAGGTCACGGTGCACAGTCTGTTGAGAAGGTTATATACTACATGGAAGTGCAGAAAGTTGAAGAAATGCCAATTTGAGCCCAGAGACTGGGAGCTGAATCTGGTCAAGGAATGCTGCTGGATTGCTATAGGACATAGCATGATTTGAAATCATTCTGAATTAATCTGCATAAAAATCTGAAGAAAAAAATCTGTCTATAAAGAACTTGATTTACATATACATACTTCATCCAAAAACGAAAATGTATTCCCTGCAGGCCATCCAAGATGTAGATGAGTTTCTGCATCAGAAGTAGATGTTCATGTAGTAGATGTTTCTTCATCAGAGTAGATTTAGAAAAATTAAGCATTGCATCACTTGCTCAGCAATGAGTCCTCTGCAGTGAATGGGTGCCGTCAGAATGAGAGTCCAAACAGCTGATAAAAACATCACAATGATCCACAAGTAATCCACACCTCTCCAGTCCATCAGTTAACATCCTGTGAAGACAAAAGCTGCGTGTCTGGATTATTGTTATGTGTTTATCAGCTGTTTAGACGCTCATTCTGACGGCACCCATTCACTGCAGAGGATCCATTGCTAAGCAAGTGATTTACAGAAATGCAACATTTCTCCAGATCTGGGTTTGGGTTGATAATCTGTGCTGCAGAGTAAATATTCACCACTCCTCAATCTAATTAAGAAATGATGACTTTTCTGTTTAATTATCAATAACGTTATCATATATTGTCCAATCTTTAACATCCACAATCTTGCAAATGGAAAACCAGGATACACATCTAGTTTCCAAAGCTGTGATGAACTGTAATCTGATAACATACGCAGCATTCCTCACAGAGATGAATGATGGAGCCGGCTGTATTGTATCAGGTTTATGGTGCTTGTCATTCGGGGCGGCATCACTATTGTGGCATCGCAGCTGGACAAACAAATGATGCTCAATGGATGTTCTGTCTACTGCAATAAGAACTGATGATATAGAGAAGCACAGACAGCACTCAGCTGAATTTGAGAGCACAAAACGCATGCTGACAACAGACTGACATGTATTTCTAGAATATGGTTTGCATAAACAGCCTGTCAATGGTGTTTTGTAATGAGATAAAGTCTTAGTCAACATCTAACTTGAGAACTGGAAAGGAAAAGTTGTATAAAGTGCTCTGGGCGGTTGCTACAGCGCTCTGGAATCTAACTAGGCAGCTTCTAGGCAGTTGTAAAATTGATTTGGGTGGTTTATATTTGTGTCTCATTTTGAAGGCTGCACCCTCAGGAAGTTGCATTTGTTGGCTACATATTTCACTGGGCACCATTACATTCCAAAGTAAGAAAGAAATGACAATAAATTATGCCTCACAAGAAATAACAGTCAACTTTACGTTGGTTACTTTTCCAAACCGAGACATCCTCGATGGGGCCTACAAATGCGACCTCTGGGGGCGCAGCCTTTGAAATTAGAAACTCGTTTTTTAGCATTGTTTCTAAAGTATTTATTCATATTTTAAATTAGCATTTATATTATACATTTTGCTTTATTTTCTTTTTTTTAAACATTTGTAATGTATTTAACTCTATATTGCCTTCAGTTTCAGTCATAGTAGTCCAACTTACATGTTTTATTAGCTAACATTTTATTTCAGATTTTTCATTTCGTTTTATTTTATTTGTTATTTTAAATTTGATTTTTTTTTTCATTTTATTCGTTTTATTTTTTTAAATACAAATTCTAAATATTTTTATTAAGCTCTAATTAATTTATTTTAGTTTTTATGTTAGTAATTTTAGTACTTAACCTTTAGCCACAGTTTGTACAATAAAAGTTGTTATACTTATCAGACCATCATAATTAAGTACACTAAACTGTAATAGCATGCATCTTATCTCTGACACGCACAGTATTTGTACTTTTAAATTAAGCACCAGAAGCACTGTACATTTTCTTAATGCATCCAAGGAATTCTTGCTCCGTCATGCAGCCTGAGTTTTCTCCAGTCAGATATATAGCGCTAGCTGGCGAAAAACTGCATCCCACTTTGCCAAAAGAGAGCTCTGCAGGCACAGAAACAGGATGACTTGGACATCTGCCACGGCCCGGAAGAGTCTACTGCTGCCTCAATAATAATAAATCCAATCATAGAGCTACACCCGTTTGACATTCATAAAACCCAGCTGACACTCTACAGGATTCTATGTAGGTTATTACATCGCCAGTTTTCTAAAGCACCATGTGTTTATGTATACCTGACAAAAACACAGATATAAAAAGGAATAAAAATGACGCAGTAAATGGAATGCACTTTAGATCTTCTAGAGCATTAGTTTGGTTTCTGTCTAGTTGATTAAATCCCTGTAATGGTAGAAGCTTACACATACTGTGTAACTTCAGGTTTGGAGTTTGTTTTTCCAAGCTGAAGGAATTCTTAATCATGTAGAAAGAATCCAGGCATAGCGGCTCTACCCCTTGGGCCAAAGGCCTGACTTTATTTCATTGATTTTAGATGTTGACGGATTGGACTCCATCAAACCCATTTAATTAGTATTGAGGCACCCGCCTGCAAATGGAGATAGACTAAAGGGGGTGGGGGACTAAAATAATTCAGCTGATCTTTTTAAATATCATACAGCACAGCTAACAAGCACCTTGTAGAATTATATAATGAAACTACATGAGTTTGTCTCCTACTTTAGGGAGGAAACACAGCACAGTTCATTAGACAGTGACGCTGCGAGTCGGTCTGACAGTGTAAGATATGGTGACTGTGAACTGCTTCTATTATTATGAGGTTTTGGAGTGTGTGGACGGATTGCTCTGCTGGAGAGTGAGTTCTACAGCAAGTCCCATCAGTCTTTAATAATTTACATAGAGCACATTAAGTTACATGCTGCTGGAGCGCAGCAGGCTGGAGTCAGGGCAGGGCCAATGAGTCATTATATTTACTGCAGACAAGGAGCTTTAAAATATGCCATTCATTTCAGTGTCATCTGGTCAGTTTGCGCAGGCTCCACCGGAAGTAAACGCAAAGTGGAGGCTGCCATCTTTAAAACTCTCAGTTCTATGATTGGATGATTTGCCAGCTTTAAAAAATCTAAATATTTACTTACTTGGTGAATGGTTATGAATTATATCATAAAGTAATATTTTACAGATTGAACAGTGATCAGTGAAGCAACATAAGTCAATGGTGTATACCCTAATATTTTATGTATTGTCTACTGATTAGTTAGTTGTATGAATGACATGTTACAGTGTTTAGTTGTAGGCTCCCAAATTGCCTTTCATCTCTGTCTTTCTGGTTAAATACGTACAGGTCACAATAAAATAATTGTTTTTGCTAAAAAGCACATCAAATTTGTGGTGGGAGAAGCATGTCTTGTTGCTATGCTGAAGATATCTGCTGGTTGAAGTCTCAAATACAATGAGAACGCAAATATACACAAAATAGGCTATTTAACTTAAGTAGTAGCTATTTTATCACTTTGTAGCCCTTATTCTTTAGTATATTATTTAAACTTTTACTCAACTTTAATTAATTTAATAACTGACTGGTTCAAGGGTTCACTTGAAATCAACTACTCGCCTATAGCCTACTATCAAACCTTTTCAGAACATTTCTGTAACGTAACAGTAGCGAACTTTGAGTTCACATGAGAGTACATCACGTGATAGTTCGATCAGCTCCGAAACTCGAAGCAAAGGATTCATATTTAAACGTTTCGAAGATTCGAAGACGTTGTTTCGAACGGATCTGTAACTAAACAAATTCCGCAAAGCGATTCGTACGAACAGTTGCTTTTGAGTTATGAATCGGTTCTTTAAAAACTAATCGATTCTCTAAAATAAACACGCCTGTGAACATTGGTCTCAGCGTTGTTAAATCGTGTTCTGATGAAGAACGAAGCTTTTACGGGTTTGGAATGTCATGGGGCTAAGTGTTTAATGACAATTTTTTTTATTTTGGGGTATCCCTTTAGACATGCGAAAAAGAGTGAATTTTATTTGTTGTGTGGTGTTATCAAACCGCTGTCACGTTGTTTTACCAGGCTTCACCATACCACATAAACTGTAGCAAGAGCGGGAATCAGTCTTTTAAATGTCAACGGTTATTTTGACGACTGGTCTTTCTGAAGATGGTGCTTTTTGGAGTTGTAAGTAGCCTATTGTTTTTTTTTAATGTATAAATGTGTTTTATTTTACTAAAAGTAATCCAGTAATGTTAAATGACGCAAAACCTATAATTTTGAATTTAATAAGATGATATTTCGTTTCTGTTTGCATATTTTGTTTTTTTCATTTGATAACCTGTGATCCCGATTGATATATATATATATATATATATATATATATATATATATATATATATATATATATATATATATATATATATAGAAGAATTTAATGTGAGCAGCCAGTCAGTAATGTAAATCTTGCTCTTCATCAACCAAGTCAGATGTTTAGCTCTGATTCAGTTCAGTTAAGTATTCCTCATAATTATTAAAACTTGTAAATGTGTCTTATTGAACTAACTTATCATTTAATTAAAAGAACCGGCTAATAATCTTTTGAAGCATATTTTTTGGTCGCGTTTTCAATTCACTAAAAAGAATCGGCTCATAAGAGTCATTCTCTCTGAATCTTTCCACATTGATCGCCTTGATGATTATATTGTTTAAAGCCCGCGAGGACAGTACAGTCGACAAAGATTTATTGACATCATTTCTGGGTACATACTCACTTTATTCATTAACATTCAGTACCGTTTAACATGTAATGTCTTTTGTTGTTACGCTGAAGATTCATCAGCGCAGCAGCGAGAGAACGCATCATCCTCTGAAGCCATCCGCATCTTTCGCGCTACTCTCTGCAGCTCATTGATTGGTTACTGCGTCTCTCTCTGTCCCTGGCCCCGCCTTCTCGCGTTCGCCTCCCCTCTTCTCCTCTCACTCCAACCTGCAAGATTTTCACAGCTCAGCATTCTCCTTGCATGTAGCTAGTGTAGGTTTTTAAAAGCAGGAGGGGTGGGATGGGTTTCAGAGTGTGCAGTGAAAAAAAAACCCTCCTCACCCAATTGGAAATGGGAGGAGTTTTTATTGAGCCGTGATTGAACCAATGACAGCTCAGTGCCGGGAAATACAGCAGTGAAACACCAGGGGCTGTGGTGCTGAGCAACGATTGCAGGGTGTGAGACTAGAGATGTGTGTGTGATGTGCATGAGAGCATCTTTGCATCTGTCCGAGCTATTGTGTGTGTGTGCATGTGTGTGTGAGCGTGGGGGTGCGTAGAGGAAGACATCAGGGGTGTGTGTGTGTGTGTGTGTGTTTGCACAGGTCTGATATTTCCAACACAACCAGAAGAGGATAAACCAAATGTCCTGATTGTTGTCACTTTTCTCCCCCCCACCCAACCCAAGCTCTCCAAGTGCCCTGCGCGCTCTGCGAAGTTTCTTTCCTCAACCCCCCTCTGCATCACCACCCTCCTCTTGGTGCAGTACATCTCCAGTGAGGATACACACACGCGGTACAGAGGTAAGTACAGTATCCCCCTTTTATGATAAAGCATGCCTTTTATACAATGCAGTGTAACATTTTAATGCTTAGACAGGAATCTAAATATAGTCTTTCAGTCATTATAACACAAAAATCAGGGAGAGGCGGCGTACGGCAGAGAGGAGAGAGAGGGAGATCTTTGTCAGTGAGTGGAACTTTCTCAGCGCAGGAGAGTGCGAGTACGTAGCATCCTAGTGCTGCAGTATCACATTACATAATAGTGGCCGATGTGCGTAGAATAGAACTTGAGAGTCTCATAATTTGTACGCACAAATTGCTTCTCTTGATAACTCAGAGATGCGGTCTGACACATCACTGCTGGCTCTGTAGATCGAGTGTGCATGATCATGAAACACAACTGCAGCTGTTTGTGCACTTTTTAATGTTGTTATGGCAAGTTTTTTTGAATGGTTAATGTGCATTGAAACACTACCATGTTCTCTAGAATTGTTCGAGTTGATTTTCTGCAGACTGTTTGGGGTTGGCGTTCAGCATAGAGCTCGTTACTGGCCGTTTGGCTGCTGATCGTGCCATGTTTTTGCTGATCAAGCTGTTCCGCCGACAACAGGCGCAGATTTACTCGTCCTGTCTGCTGGCAAAGGATGTTATAAACCTGATTACCTTGATGTTTAGGGGAAGTGAACTGCACTGTCTTGTTTTTCTCATTTAACGCGTGAAACGAACTGCGCTGAGGTCAGTTGCAGAAGTCTAGCGTTGTGTGTTGTATTTATTCTTGCTTGTACATGCACTTTTCAAAGGCATCCCAGCAGAGCCGATAACAGCAAAAGGCAATTTAAGAGGTAATCTCATTGATTGCAGTGGTGACCGGTGAATAGCGCTGGAGAAAGACAAATGGAGACAGATAGATGACTGGGAGGTGCCCCGGGCCGCAACGCTTCGGTTAAGTGCTTCGGGTCAGTCCTTGGGAGCACCACATAAAAACAGCACTCGTTTAGATTCAGAGTAGACCTCGCTTTACTCAAAGCAGAGGTGAGACAGAGGAGGCATCGCCGCATTGGACACATTCACACAAACACACACACACACACACTTATGTGTGGAGGCTGTTCAGTGGAGTGAAACCGTTTCCCCTTCCTGTAATAAATCATGCTCCCTTGCTGCCGTACATGGGCCAGTAATGTTTGAAGAAGAACATTGTCCCTTTTTTTTGTTTTACAGTAATGAATAGGACTTGGGTAATAATGACGCAATATCAGATTCAGGACTCATAACTTAACAGACTCCTAATGCACTGTTATTATAAAAGACATCTCGCTCATCATGAGCTTGGGGACGTTGCATCTGGTTTATGTTCTAGTATTTACAGTTTTTTCTTATTTGGAGTAGCGGTGACATACCCAAACCTCTTATTTTTCGATCTATATCTCTCGCTCTCCAGAGTGCCATACGTTTTTAGAAGTGGATATCTGCTTGATGGTTCATGAAATTGAATGGTCTTTGCCTGCTGTAATCGTGTCTTGCTGAAATTGGGATGCGTTCACATAAAACATAAGGGTTTTCCTGTGGTTCTTCTAATCAACACTGTGGGCATGCTTTAAATGTATTCTTTTCTTTCTTAACAAGCTGATTTCATTACTTTCATAAAAGCCACAATAGGATGTCATTATTGTCAGCGAGTCACATAGTCAAGATATAAACAGTACAGTTATGTAGCATACACTTCTGAGAATAAATATAGTGGCAGGCTGATATATTGAGTGTCAGTCAGATTATTTGTTTGAGATTATGGGCATCGCCTGTTGTGGTTTCCCCTTGTGTCAGTTTCAAAATAGAAAGATAGCATCCTCAAGCAATGAATAATTTAGATTTTTGGTGGTTTTACTTTGGTGCATTTTGAGTAAATATTGTGTAAAATAGGTGATAATCATTATCTTTGTTGTATTTAATTAAATTTTATTATTTTTAATTGCCCATCCAAGTGTTTTTATTTCATCTCATTTTATTTTATTCCCTGTTCTCTAGATACTGAGACCCGATTTTTAAATTGGTGAAACACTTCATAGTGTACAATCAAAAGGGCCACGTAATAAAAAAATGTTTGCCATAAGGCAGTGATTTTCAGACTGGACATTTGCCAGGTTCAATATTAATGAAACAACTGATCTGTCATCAGTGATGTTGCACTGAAGGAACCATGAGCAAGCTATTTAAATTAGTCGTATTTGACCAAGCTTTGAAAGCCTTTGTAAACACGTTTTTCTTTTTTTTAATCACTTCCGGTTTTCGTATAGCTGCATTTCAAGCTGCGTAGTAAAGGTGTGGTAGTATCATGTTCTCACTCTCTTTTTTTACCTACCTTCTCTTTTTTTTTTTGCCGACACAGCTTTGCTTTAACAGCATCTTCATTGTCACATCAATCACTCCTCATGTAATGGCTTCATAAACTCTGAGTGCTTAAAGTGGACAATGCAGAAATACAATTCCTTGTTTCACAATTCTAGAGCTCAGTCACAGCAGCTGTTTTGTCCACTACATCGGTTCATTCACAATAACAAAAGGGAAGCTCTGTGGTTTGGGTTTATTTGATATACTAATGGATGTGATTGTCACTGCAGTGTTTAGTGAAAGCCAGAATACAACCAGTGAGTCGACTCTTTTAAGATTCATTCAGTGACACTTTCTATCTATTATAAATCATATGCTTAAAAATTCATTCTAAAACAAAGAATCATTCCATCATGACTGAAAATGTTGTACTGTTCTTTTTAAAAATGTACATGTTGCAGATCTACTAAGAGAAGTGTTTTAGCAATGTTAAGCATTTTTTAAGCATGCACTTCAATAATAATTTTCACACATTTAAAAAAAATTGAATAATTAAATCTTTAATAATGTTTCACTGCATGAAAGTGAACAGCAGTGATTCGTTCACAAGATTCACAATACTGATTCGTTCACAATATAAATGCCACAACTGAACTCCACACACAAAAGGTCGCATTTAAGCAGCGATCTTCACCTGTCCATCTGATGACTCAGAACTGATGATAGAGCAGCAACCGAGTTTGACGTGTTCGTGACAGCTCCATAACATCATATTTAGTAAGGACAGCCAAGGTGCTGGGCTGGTAGATTCAGTGCCCTCAGGCTGTGAGATGTTACAGCATGCTGACTAAATCAGATGAGGAAGGTGTGTGTGTGGGAGGGTTAGAGAACAAGAAAGCAATATAACAGTTCTATGATATTGACCCTTTGCTAAGCTCCGCCCTCTTTGGTTACCATTGCTCGCACAGATAAGAGTTATTGAAACGAAATGAATTGTGAACAGTGTGATTTTCAGGAAAATGTGTATATTATTTTTACATTGAGAACATTTGTCTTAACAGAAATTGTTAAATTACACAGTAAAATAGACTGAATCAGAAAGGAAAAGAGAAAAGCCTTATTTGAAAGTGTTTAACGAAGTGTATGCAAAAATTAACTTTTATAAAAATAAACAATAAAATGTATATTTAAAAAATATTAAAATACACAACCTTTTAACACTTTATTTGATAAAATCTTTCAAATTCAATGTAAAGCTATTTAAAGACAGAACTTTCACTTGACTTTCATTTGAAAAGAGTACAGTGGACGACATGATTGGTCAGTTACATTTTAAAGGCGGGACTTATGTAAGATATGTAAGATATCTGTTTTCTGGACTTTTATTGGCTAAAAGTTGTCTCTTCTTAATGATATTATGATATTTGACAGGCAAACTGATAGATAGGCATTGACCTTTCTGCGATTGTGTTTTATGTAGTCAAAAGTAAAATCTATTATGATGGAAATAACTCTTGGCACTGGTGGCATTTGGCTTCATGCTTATTTGAGTATACTGTCTTTTGTGTGTTTGTGCATGAGGCAAATTATGTATGCATTCTTATAAAACGTCACATATTATATTTGCAATTACATAATCTTGCAGCAATAACCCGTCAGGTGAAGCAGCGGTGCTTTAAAACGAGGCGTGAATGCTAGCAAATGGCTGGGTGGATGACTGTGGGCCACAGCGCTTCAGGCTAACATAGACTACTGCACGGCGCTCAGTTACTGGTGCAGTGTGTGTCCATCCCCCCGAGACACACACACATACACACACACACACACACGAGTACTGCTCAGAAAGCTCTTCTACAAGCCACTGCCAATTCTGACAAAGACAAATGGTATTGAAATGTATTCTGCTGAATAACATGGTTTGTGTGTGTGTTTATCTCTTATAAACAAGCACTGTAGCTTAACTGTAGTACAGTGATGGTTTCAGTAAGTAATACCATGGTACTTTGATATAACCTGCCTTACCTTACTGTTTGCCATATCATGCATGTCTGAAGACTGATGTATGTTTGGGACCATTGTTATTTTAGTTTTTTATTATTAGTAGTATTATTTTGGTATCACTATTATAGTATTTTTGAATATTATGAATTAGCTTTTGATTTTATGTTTTCAGTTTTGTTTTCATCCTTTCAGTTTTTTGTGCCTTTGTCATTTTTATTACTTTTTGATTTTAAGATATTATTAAATGTTTTAGTTTTTTTATGCTATTCAAATATTTAAATGTTTCTATTAAACTTTTTTTTTTTTTTTGAGTATTAGTAGTTTTAGTGCTTAAACTTGTTTTCAGTATTAATAGTTTACAAAAAAAAGAAAATCTGCTGAAAATTTGCTCCCTTTTAGGCAGTAGATGAGATTGTTCCTTAATTTAACAGATTTTGAGACATTTAGCATTACATTACTTGACCACCACTGGATCCTCTGCCATAAACCAATTTTGCCAGAATGAGAGTCCAAACAGCTGATAAAATCATAATCTTTTTTCACTGTAAGGAAACGTTATTATGGATTATGAACTTGTATTTTGACCAGAAAGAAAGATTTAAAGTTAAAGCATCTTGATGGATTTGTTTCTTACAAACAAGCAGCTTTTGGCTTCACAAAATTGGAACTGATGGACTGGAGTGGTGTGGATTATTGTGATGTTTTTATCAGCTGTTTAGACTCTCATTCTGACGGCACCCATTCACTGCAGAGGATCCATTGGTGAGCAAATGATGCTACATTTCTCCAAATCTATTCAGATAAGAAATAAACTTATCTATATCTAGGATGAGGGTGAGTCAGTTTTCAGCAAACTGTCATTTTTGGGCAAACTTTTGTTTTCTTTAACAATAACAACACTGTTTGGAGCATGTAATCATGCAGATCAAACCAATCACTTTCATGTAAACATTATGTTTAAAATATTCACGACTTTATACTGAATTGTGAAGGCAGATAATATAAACGCCCCTTTACAGAGCAGCCAAACAGTTCGGAGTGTGGCTATTCAATGCAGTCCCCAGAAACCCCTGAACGTCTCTGATAAATGAGTTATATTGTTTATGCATGTCACACCGAACTCCCAAATGTGCTTGTTGAACCTCTAATGGAAAAACCTCAGTTAAGTACGTAATTAAGCTCACGTAAGATGTGAATCCAGAACTCTTTGTATGATAAGTTAGAGTCTTGTCCTGGGATGAAGGATATGTTGCACTTAATTAAAAACACTCTGTTATTCTCATTTCCTATCGCAGCCTTATGCATTATTCAGCGCAAGTGATTATGATATAAAATAATATGTATAATTGCATAAGCATACATTTGTCAAAGTGTGTCTTGTATATAGTTCCTGCATTTCAATTTCATGATATGCAAGTTGAATTCACAATGGAAAATATTTAAATGTTACTACAACCTACATGCAACGTGAAAGTGGTGTCTGCTGCAGACAGGTTTAGCACTGCGCTTCAATTCGGCATCCGCTTTTATGTCGGCTAATTTAATGAATGATCGATGATCCGTATTGCTGCATGATCAAATTACCAGCTAGAACCACAGGCTGATAAAACAAGGTGCTGGACAAAAAGGAGTTCATATATTCTGGTGCTGTAATAGACCAATTATACTGCTCTGCTGCCCCCTCCTGGTGCTCTGTCATTAGGGACCAATAATAGCACTGTGTCCTTCAGTGGATGACATAGAAGTTGTAGTTTTCCTTTATGTGGTCATGCTTGTGAAAGGAAAATCTGGTTTTAAATCTGTTGTTTAGAGAAATCACAAAAGAGAGTTCTTAAATATCTCAATTGTTGCTTTCTATTAGTGAGATTTAATTATTTCATCTAAACAACTTTGATTTCAAAACATAAATGGGTGGAATAATCCATACCTACATAAAATGAGGGATCCAAGCTATGTCTAGAAAGCAGACAATCATAAAGACTTGAGGGTGGAGGACTTGATTTGGACCTTGAAGTAACTATTGTGACAGTTCCCGTTGTTTGAATTTGGGCGATTTGTGATTGGCAGCTCCGCCTACGACTCACTTCAGTCTGCAGTCCATTGCCTGAACCTGCCTTAGTTTAGACTTTAAAAAATATTACTAGTAGAGACCAAAAGGGGGCTTGGAAAATTGGGTTATGTTTGATTTGGTTTGATTTTTATTGTTTTGAGCACTTTTACATTGTTAAAACAGCACATTAAACCAGCAGCCAGGCACCTCGCTTTACACACTTTTCAGAAATATTATCTTTTTTTATTTTTGTTCCATTATAGTGATTTAGTTTTGAGCCTAATAAAGCTCTTTTCCTATTGAGCCTTATGTTTGCATGTGTCCCTCCTTTTGTTTCTTCTCTTTGAGCCAGAAGTAGCAGCAAATTGGGGGCTCGTCCGGGATGATTTTTTTAATGGATGGGTGCTTTTTATTTAAATTCTTTTGGACTGATGCATGCAACACCTGCTGAGTGGCATCAAACAGCTTGAAAGATAAATTTTTAATATAACTTCGACTGGATTCGTCTGAAAGAAGAAAGTCGTATACACCTAGGATGCCACTGGGGTGAGTAAAACACAACCTAATTTTGCTTTTTAAGTGAACTAACTCTTTGAGCGCAACATGTAGCATAAAACCCTATTGTAAATAACTATTAAGAAAAAACTATAAACAAAAAAGTTATTAAAAACATGAAATGTGAAGTCTCACACACAGAATTCTGGGAATGTATGTATATTTAACAATATTTTACTGTAACATTATGAAACGTCACGTTATATTTATAAAAAATGTTTTTTACCGTAGAGTAAAGGAATTTACCATTAAGTAATTCGCATTTTTTTTATTTTTACTATTTCATTTTTACTGCTTAATTTTATGCTGTTAAAATTACAATACATTTTACAGTCACTAGCAGCCACCCAGAATACCTTAGCTACCATATAGCAATACACGTCATCAGAAAACTTTCTTAGAAGCAACGCCTTGTCCAATTTGTTGGGTACAAATGCAGTATATTTTTTAAATGTAGCACTGCAGGTTTATTTGCTGCTAAAGATAGAGCACCAATGCCAGGTGATTAGTCAATGTGCTTGTTTCTCAGTGGGTCGGACATTTTCGGGGGTACTTGCTCACACTGACCTAGATTTGGTTCATTTGGAAATCTGTATCCGGTTCGGGGAAGGGAAAATTTAGCTTTATCTGCCGCCCACCTCTTTGAACTCAGCCAGTGAACCTAACTATTTTTGGTGCATGTGAGAGAAATAAAAAGTGTGTTTCTCTATTTGTGTACAGTTGTTCAAATGTATGTGTGACGGAGATTGCTTTATTAGTTTGTGTGTGTCACTCAAATGGCCACATTAAGACCCCATGAGGTCACTAATCTGAAGCGTCTGTCACGTCTTCTTGCTGTAGATGTTCATGTTGTAGTATTATTTATTTATAGTATTTATATATTTATAGTATTTGTTAAGTATATTAATTTTGTTATGTATTTGTGTCATTTATTTATTTAAAATAATTATTTTTAACTTTGTATTTTAGTTTTAGTATATAATAAACATTTTATTTTTAGTTTGATGCCAACTTTTTGTTTATATTTATATTTACTTTAAAAATTTCCCCCCCTGCTTTATTCAATGGCCAAAATAATTGCCTTTTTTTTCCTCAGTTTTAGTAAAAAATACTGAACATGAAATAGACTGAAATGTGCATATCTAGATACATTGAGATCATTCTGAAAATGATCATAAAATTATTATACACATTGCATATTCTGTGAGAATGGATAAATAGTAAAAATCTCCCTTCTGTGCCTGTATCTCTGACTCTTTTGAAATGCAGGTCGAAGCGGCACATGTCACTTGTGTTGAAGGCCTGACGCGAGTCATGTGAAAGGGCCTTTAGAGAGCGTAGATGTGGGCCAGAGTTTCTGACTGGCCTAATTTGTTCGACCTTCGCGGGGGAGAGAAAGGCACTGCGGAGGAAAGAGCAGGTTTGTTAAAGAGACCCACTCTCTCACTGTGAGGCCGTGACTCCCCCCGCAGGAGCTCGCTGTCTCTCACTTCAGCCTCTTCTGAATGTGCGCTGCTGCAGCTAATTTGCTCTTATGGCTTTACTTAAAGTCTCCTGCTGACTCACTTGTTCTCAGTGTGTGCTGAAAAGCTTGACAGCCTGCAATCTTTGGGGTTTCCTAGTCAGAAACACTTGCTGCTGTCAGATGTAATTTATTTTTAAATGTTGAAAATTTTGCTATTCAAGTTGAAAGTGCAAAGGTTATTGTAGTTAGGTAAAACTGTAAACTCTAAATAATGTTTGTTACTTTAAATAATGAAATAAAATAAAAAACATTCTAAATTTAGTTTCACTTTAGGTATTAAAATAACTAAAACCAGAAATTTCATAAAAAATATATTTATGTTTATATTTAGTCATTTAGCAGATGCTTTTTATCCAAAGCGACTTATGACAATAGAAGCAATCAAAACCAAATATAAACATGAAAAACTACTAAAAATAACAAAAACAATAAAATTACTAAAACTTTAACTACAAATGTTAATAAATATTAATAAATATAATAATTGATGATAGTATAACACTGACTATAAGTAAGCCATTGTTTGTTTAAACTAAGTTTTTCAAATGGACCTTTAGATTAAATCAAATATCTTTCAAAATTTACCTTTTAAATATTCAAAAGTAGCCATGTCTTGTGACTCAACATAAATCTATAATGTAAAATATATTTAAAAAAAACTTGTGAATAAATGTAATGTTATGCCTTTAAATAACTTCTTTTGGAAGATTTTCTCATCAATATTTGATATATTAGTTTTGAACAATTTGAAAATTTGTATTATATTGCATGTGTTATTATATATTAATTGACTGAGAACCCTAATATGTAGGCATGCTATGTTAAAAACTAACTACATCATGCTAGCACGTCCAGTCCTGATGTTATATCTGCCTACATCTATCTGTCAGGCTGAACCTTGCCATTTGTGCTTTTCCACCAACATGCCAAAACTCTGACAAGGGCATCAGTGATATCAGGTTCACACTGCCACTGCAATGTGTTGGAAATGCAGCAGTGAGTTCAAATTGCCTGCTCTGCAGTCGTCGGTTCGGTTTGGATTGAAGGGGAGATCAGAGCTGACAGGAGCAATGGCTGTGAAACGCCCTGAAAATGACAAGTCAGATAAGTGGAAAAACAAATGACCCCATAACTTTTAATGAGCACATCCTTAATTTTCATCCTCTGAAAGGAGAGGACTGTCTTTACGTCTCCGGAGAGAAATTAAGACAAACAATGTCAGATTTAGCTGTGGAACGTGATGGCACTAGTTTGACTCGTTTCTTAAAGGGAAAGTGTATTAAAAAATTGCAATAGTATGATTTGCTCACTTTACTCAGAGCTGTTTCAATCTCTTTATTCTGTAGAAAACAAAGAGAGAGATCTAGACCATCATACCAGTGTTATTTTATTAGTATTTTAGTACTGTTTATATGCTGTAGTATTATTCATCTTTTCTATTAGCTTTAATTGTTATACTTTCAGTGTTTATTTTAATAGAAGTTTTGTTCTTTTTGTGCATTTTATTAGTATTTGTTTCATTTATACATTTATTTATTATTTTATATTCAGTTTTAACTTTATTTCTGTATAAATGTATCTTTAAATTACAGTAAACTAAATATTTTTCAAATGCATCTTTCACTATTCAAAAGTTGCCATGTTTTGTGAATCAACATAAATCTATGAAAACATAAAATTTATAGAAAACTGATTTTATATATAAATAAATATGTGTGTGTTTGTGTGTGTGTGTGTGTGTGTGTGTGTGTGTGTGTGTGTGTTCCTGTAGCTCAAATGGTAGAGCATTGCATATCAAGGTTGGGGGTTCGATTTCCCTGGAACTCATGATATGTAAAAATTGATAGCCTGAATGTATTGTAAGTCGCTTTGGATAAAAGCGTCTGCTAAATGCATAAATTTAATTTAATTTAATATATATGTGATATACACACATGCACACACACACACAGTTTCATTTAACAGTAACGACACGTGATTATGGAAGCCAATTTCTGCCACGGAATAAAACATTAAACAGATAATTGCAACTTTTTATTGCAACTTTGAGGTTAATGTCTCACAATTCTGACTTTTTTTTTTTTTTTTAAACTCAAAAGTGCAAGATATGAAGAAATTTTTTACTAAAAGGTTGCAATTATCCAATTTTTTTTTTTTTTTTCTTGGTGGAAATGGGCTTCCATGCAGTATTACATGGCTTTAAAAGACCTGCTTGAGGTACTTTTATGGTACTTTTGAATTCTTTCTGAAGGTTTAAAATTGAATTTACCATTCATTGTAATTGGACAGCAACCGGCAAAGTCAAATTTAGAGTTTCTCCTTTTGTATCTTGCAGAAGAAAGAAAGTCATAAAGGTTTGAAAAGAAATGATGGGGAGTAAATGATGACATGGTTTTTATTAATGTCTGTATCCCTTTAAATTTCAGCCTTACTGTCATGCTGTCACATGCAAATTTTAACACTGGCCCAAAAGTAGTTTTCCAGACAGAATGACGTACAAGTTACCTTTCCCCAAAGGCATATCTGTTTCCTACAGCGAGTCTGCAGTCTTCTTGGAAATGGATTTCGTTATCAATCAAAATAACTGCACATTGGGTCTGCAAAAACAACTGGCCAGACGTGTGTTGAGTGTTTATTAAAGGATCCAGTCTGGAATGCCTTCAATTATCTAATCATTAATAGCAAAGAGATTATTTTTACTGGGATTTTTTCATTTAGTTAGTTTGGGCAAGTAACAACCTAGCAATCATCTGGCAATGCACTCTTTCAAAGTATAAGTACATATTATTAGATTTGTGTTTAGAGCCCTAGTGTGTTACTTTTTGCAGCGTTACATCAGGATATCTCCACCTCAGCTAGATTTCTCATTTGTGTACAGATTTGCATGGCATATGGTGTTGGACGTTGAAATTACAGTTCAGTATTTGCATTTCATGCCGCTTCTTTGAGTTTTGAGTGGTTGTAATGCTCCAATTATATAACAGCATGCTTTCATACAGCTCTTCTGTTTAACAAAACATGTCATTAAATCTTCTGTAGTAATTTACATAATTGGGCAATGTGTCCACATGTGAAAATGTTTTGCTGTTTTCATAATACAAAGCAGCTTCACAGATAAGTCTGCTTCAGTACCACCATGAACAGGTGAAAGATGGAGGAAGAAACCAAACTCTTTATAGACAATGATTTTTGAAAGTCATTTAATTCTAAACATCTTTGCATCTGAAAAAGTATTAGTAAAGGTATATTTATCAGCTGTTGTTTGATATTTCCCGATTTGCTCTGTGATGCATCTTTAGGCTGAAGTGTAGTGTAGTATTTAAATAGAAAGCCCAATTATTGATCATGTGGTTAATTAGAGCAAATGGGCTCAGGCCAATCTGTCTAGTCACATTCTGAGTGTTTAGGTGAAAGCGTTTAAGCTTTGACATAACGTCCTCCCCATAATCAAAAGGCAGAAATAATATTTTGATTAACGAAAATGTTTTTAAAAAACTAATGCAAAAAGAAAGACTTTTTATCTGATGAGAATGACTATTGATGATAGGAATTATGGAAAATGTGTTTAAATGTTCCATTTGTGTGTATGATTAAATAAACTTTTATAATAAAATGTTTAAATGTAGATTTATTAAAGGTGAATTTATACATGTAACCTGATCATTTTTATAAGATTGAATCTATTAATTTAACCCTGCCATGAAACAGGATAATCCTGTGGCTGATTTTCAAGTGGAGTGGAGGCTTATCGAATTTAATTGCTTTGATTAAGAAACAATGTCTGGTTGTGCTGCAGCATGATAGATGTTAAAGCAGGGTATTCTCTCGATAAAAGCAACACTCCAGTGGCCGAGAATGAATGAAGCTCTTCGGCTTTTCATACAGATTCAATTATAGTTCAGACAGAGTAATCAAAATGTCATGCAAACCCTCTGATGCTGACTCATAATGGAACTTTGTACTTGCACTGTATTTGACTTGATTTCTAAAATCCATTTCCCTTTTTTCAGAGGGCATGTGATGCTACTTTGGTACTAGCGCACCATATTGAGGTGTGAAATTAATTACATGAATAGTAATACTAGGAAATGACCTCAGAGAGGTCTGTGTTTGATTTTGAAGTAATGGATATTATAATAGGGTACTGCTCGAAGACTTACAGCTTGGAAACTTGTGAAGAAATCAAATACTAGATGAACATTTTGATTCTTTATGCATCATATTCCATTGATATGCATTTGACAGATTTCAAATGTATTTTTATTTTTTGCGAAAACAAGCCCAACTTCCTGTTTCAAAAGGAAGTATATGCCATCTGTGATTTTCTAGTGATAGCATGGTGCTACACCTGACAGACCACTGCTTACCTAGCTGACTGTGTTAATGAAGTGTGTGTGTTTGTGTGTGTGAATGAATCAATCCGCTCGATGCGCCCTCTAGCTTTATATTTCCGGTTAAACCCCTGCATTGCAGCATTACTTGCAGAAGCAGAGACAGAGAGATAGCGAGAGAGAGAGAGAGAGAGAGAGAGAGAGAGCAGGTGAGTGAGAATAAAACCTGGTCACATCAGAGAGAAGCCCTTACTCGACTCAACTTATGTGCCATTCAGAATTGTGTTGAGAATTGGCTTTTTACAGTACATCTAGTATGGTTTCTGAATTAGAATTGAACTGAGAAGTCAAGTAAGATGTAGAAATGTCATTTGAATGTAAGGAAACTTAATTAAACTAATGTAGTTTGTTCTTTTAGTAATATATTTGCTAAATAATATATATGCAAATCTGGTGGACATTTTGTAGCAAAATTCAGTTTTGTTGATAGCTGTTTTAATGGATGCTTTGGTAGACATGAGCAGTATGTAAAAGAGTGTATTCTGTATACCGGGTAATAAATAGGCTTAATTAGTCAAACTTAATGATTAACTGATCATTTTTGTTTCTTGTTGGACTATCGAAGTTCCTCTGGTCTGATTGTGTACTGAATCACTTTGAATTATAATTCAGAAAGTTCACCCTCATGAACTAAACAGGGGCCTGATCTTAATTTCTGAACTCTGCAGGCAGTTTGTTTCAGACTCCTGAACAAAAGCAGTAGTATAAGGCCCTTGTTTGAGTCGCATTAAATATTCAAACCATTGTCTAGGCTGAGGAAACTTGTGTGTTTTTTAATACAATTCATATTAATGATTATCTGCTTACATGCTGGTTATGTGTGTGTGTGTATCTGTGTGTGTGTGTGTGTGTGTGTGTGTGTGTGTGTGCGTGTGTGTGTGTGTGTGTGTGTGTGTGTGTGTGTGTGTATGAATAGACTTTAGTAAGATCAATAATTGAGTGTACCCCCTGCTGTACAGCATCTTTATGTGTGTACCACGCTGCGCCCTTACAAACCTATGATACACATGTAACGTCACATTCATACTTGTGCAATTATGTGAGCAACAACTATTCTAGTCAGACATAGTTGTCTTCTAAAATGTGAATGGGAAATGGGAATGTTATCAAAATAGCTGAAAAACTAAATTAGAATTTTATACTTAAATATCAAAATTTGAATTATATTTCAATATAAAATACATAATTTCAATCAGGCTAGGGTTAGGGCTGCACGATTATTCCAAAAATCATAATTGTTGATTATTCCCTTGAAATCGTAATTGCGATTAGTAATTGTGATTATAATTATAATTTACATTTGTATGATGTTTATACCATTGTTTGATGCAACGGCATGAAAATAAACAAGCTGAAAACACCTTTAGTGCTTTTCTATAGTATTAAGCCTCAAATTTCTACTATACATCAGATTGATTTCTTCTTTAAATGATAAAAAAGTAAATATGAATGGTATTATAATGTTATACTAAAACTAAAATAATGGGAAAAACCTTTAAGATAGCCAAATGTATCGAAAGAATAAGATAACATGAAAAGAGTGTGAAAAGAGTGCATAATGTTTAAAATAATGCTTAAACACCACGTATAATTAATTAAGTTACTTAAACAACTATAAATAAAGCAGCATTAGTATATATAGTTTAATACAAAGGGCTGAAAGCCAATCACACAGAGAACATTTTTCTTTTAAAATTTTCATTTTTTTTTTTCAAAGTTGAACTTGCATTAATTTTACATGGCTTTCTAAACATGCAGATTTCTTGTGCGAGACGCGAGTGCAATGGTGATAGATAGAAAATATGTAAAATGCAGAATGTGTTTTGTGTGAATGGCTTGGTTCCAGTTGGGAGGTAAACAAGTAATTCATCTTCTCTGAATTAATGTTCTCTTTTCTTCACAATATTTTGAATGAACAGTGCAACAGCGCCGCATCTAGTAGCTTTAAATGGATAGGCTGATAAAAAACATAATGCAACGACACCTCGTCATCGCATCTTGAGTGCCACTAATAAAGCTGCCCCTTTAACACACACCTAAAATTTGAATGCTTCATTTTTGCATTCGAATGTGGATTTTTATTTTAAATTTGACGAATATTTGAAATTCTAGTATTTTTTTTGACAGCCTTAATCTGCATACTTACAGAATGTGTTTGCACTTGAGTATGAGATGCTACATGTGTAACATTTATCTAAACACTAAAATAAGTACAGAACTGTACAGAAAATCTTCCTGGAAGTTTTGCTGCAATATACCTGCATCATATGTGTCCTGTGGGCCTGAAGCAATGCTGAATGTTTTATTAGTAGCGTTGGTTGAGGTGAGCATCACTTATATATTTGAGGTTTATGGTTTTGAACAAACCCCTAACAATACTTTTTATAGTTATGTGTTGGTATCATTTGTTCTATGGTGTAAAATTCTTACGAATCACTTTTGCCTCGTATTTGTGTACTTTATGAAACACAGGTAGATACTGTTTAAACTGGGTTTTTCGTGGTATATTATAATATATATAAGGATTACCTGAAAAGAAAATTCACTGCCTAAGGGCTTCTGAGCTAAACAAATTATATCAATTAATCCAGCTGAACTGAATGTAATTCCCTTTGTGAGCATGATGGATGAAATGCATATCGTTTCCACTTTCCTTATGTGGAGTTTGGATGTTTTGATTCTAGAATATTTTGATGTTTTGTGCACACTCACTCACACAGGAAAGCTTAATTGTGACCTTTACATAACATGATTAAGTAGTTCTACTAATTAAATAGGCTATAATGCAATATTTAACATTAATCTATTATGTAAATTGTATGCAGCATTAAATAATAATATAACATACATGCCTGCAGAATTTAAACGTCCATTATTCAAAAAGTTCTCAGCTCTGTTGAATGCATTTCACCATTGCATTTAAATCTATTAAACAGAATTCTGCTGATTTTTACCTTCAAAACAATGCAGAAAATTAAGAAAGAGCAGATTCCATTTGGGATTGGCGATGTGGTATATTTAAATGCAGAAGAAATAAGTGAGTTAAGAAAATGAGATTTGTGTCTCCATTAAGTTGTCATGTCATAATTATGAAGCATCCCACTCTTTATGGGGCATCTCAGTCGTTCTTCCCCAGCTCGTGTCTGATTGGACCAGTAATGCACACATTGCCCAAATGATCCAGCACAGCTGTAAATCTGCCTGGGGCGGGATAGCCATTCTGTTTCAGTGTATAAATCATGTAACAATCATTGAAAGAGGTTTTGTCGCAGTGAAAAAGGGTGAATGGTGAATGGAAATGTGGTTGTGTTGAGTGACCCATGAGAGCAGAAGAATCTGGTTTGTTATCAAGTGTAATTTCAGTTTAATTATGAACTATATTAGACCTGTTCTGCACAGATTATTTCCTACAGAATTATGCCATTTTCCACCACAGTGTGTGCAAAAATGAGAAAGGTTGTCGAATCTAATGTAACTGTACTCTATCAGCATAAGTGCAAAGTCATTTCACAATCAAATAACTGGACGATGGTTATTATCTTGAATGGAAACAATTAAAGATTGCACTTGAATCTGTGACACTTACTGTTAATTTATGAAGTCACATCTTCCTATAAAATCACACACTTCTCTACAGCTAAAATTGGGACATTTTGTACAATTTGGGGTTAATTAGATGAGCTTAGACCCGAGCTGGATGATTCATGTATCGTTGTCTATATAGGTCAGTTCTTGGGCTGGATGTAGGTTAGATTATTGTCAGGAAAGTCATATCTTCCATCAGGGACTTGAAAGCCTGATGTGATGATCTTTATAATGTCTACAGTGATAATTGAGGGTTATTGTATTTCCTGACATTTAATAGCCTTTACCAACCATTGTGTAATCTTCATGAATTTAATATTGACTCACTCAAACTGGTGAGTCAGCTTTGGTGCACAAACATCAGGTTTCATAGAAAAAGCAGTACCTGGAAATGCAGCTCAGTTTGCATGGGTTTAGACCATAGACTGTATAAAAACATGGACGTAGTGTCCGTGACGTCACCCGTAGACTCCTGAAGTGTGCAGAGCGAGCCGTCGCCATCTTGGCAGCGCGTCACCGCACGACTCTCCCGGACAATCGAAAATGGGCAAAAGGGAAAGAGCTGGATGCTGAAGCCACGCCCACCTAGCGCGACGGCTGTGACAGCAGTGGCAATTCACCTGTCACTCAAGTGGCCACGCCCTTAATTATGCAGAACTTTAAGGCTTAATATAATTTAAACGGATGAGTTATAAAAAAATTCACCCCCCTTCACAGTTGTCATGAAGGCCAAAATAAGCTATATAGACCAAAATAATTTTTTGCACCAGGCTGAAAACATGTTTTTTTCTGCTGTAAAGTTGGGCATTATGGGATTGACTCTCTTTTGCCGCCAGCCT
Source organism: Carassius gibelio (assembly GCF_023724105.1). Taxonomy (NCBI): domain Eukaryota; kingdom Metazoa; phylum Chordata; class Actinopteri; order Cypriniformes; family Cyprinidae; genus Carassius; species Carassius gibelio. The sequence goes on along the minus strand of NC_068401.1, from coordinate 2,699,147 downwards.
CAAGCGGCCAGTCAATGAATTGCAGTTTAAGTCACTTCCTTATTGGCTTCACTAGAGAGAGCAGGAGGTTGCCGCTCGGTTAAGACCACAAGATCGGGGATGACAGACCCCATCTGGCGTGGGCCGGCCGGACTGTGTTATTAATGCATGGACCCAGGCCACCTCAGCACTTCTTACATGCACACTAGAATATTCACATAGAGAGGATTTCCCTAAAACCAACGGACAGAACTTTCATTATAAGTGGTAATAATGTTAATATTGCAATATATTGGCCAATATGTGATATCTACCCTTTTTAAGATTGTTTTAAATGTGACATAAAGAACACACAAATCAGCAAATCAGAGATCAGCTTGGCCAGTTAACAGAAAGGTCATGATTCATAAAAAAAAAAAAAAGAATTTAAAGTAAATGTTTGTTTAATTTTACCAATTTTGTGTAAACCTCATATACCATTTTTAAATTGTATTATGCTTTGGTTCCCAGATGATCTGGGTTTTTCATTTGCTGATGTCAAAACTAATCTAGAGAACAAAGTGGCCAGTTTGTCAGTGTATTTGTGATGCAGCAGACTATGATAGGCCCAGAATGGGTCTCCTCAGTCTACTATGGGACGTGTTGATGTCCAAAAACAAACCCAAAAGAGAGGCTATTACATTTTGGCATTATATCAATAATCCTGCACTTTAGCAATGTTATTTAATTATTGTTTATATACTATTAAAGCATTGATTAATACATTTGAATTAGTTTTATTTTTATGTTTTCCATTTCAGTTTTTTATTCAGATTTTATTAATTTTTTATACCTCTGTATAGCTACCATTTTTATTTAAGTTTTAGTAATTTTTTTTGTTTTTCATCTATTCTTTTCAGTTTTCATTGAATATTTATGGTTTGTTTTGTTTCAAGTTTATTTCAATTCACTGACTGTTTGTATAGCAACCGGGACTTCTAACACAGCTGCAGTGACACACAGTCTTTACCGATTAGTGATTGGCTCTTTTGCTCAGAAGGCGGGGCTTCATTCGATAGAGCAGCCATATTGAGCGTTGCATTTTTTTTCCATACAAAACGATATGAGTGACATATCTATAGTCTTTGGCTCTAGCCAGGGCTTTTCCCCCATCATTCTCTCTCTCTCTCTCTCTGTCTCTATCTCTCTCACCCCCCTGTTGTTAATTTCTCTGAATAATCAGTATTGACATCAGCATATTGCTGTGCTGTCAGCTCTCTATTGTGGGAGATCACACGGCCCTGTAGCCTACTGGGCAATGAATCTTTCATTCATGTCCATCTATATTCATGCATATTTTTTTATTCATCCTTTCTCCCATTGTCTGGACTCAAATGAGCCGAGGAAACTCTTCTGCACAGCACAGGGTCTGATTAGTAGTGGTGTGGCGATTGCTACAACTGCTCAAATTGTAACAGGAAGAAAATCCCCTAGGCACACATTGAAGAAGGGACACAAGCCATACCTAGAGACCAGAATATCACAGAGACGTGCTAGTGCTGGACTGTTTTCACACAATACAGTAAAACACACATCTAGCAACCACTCAAAACACCCTAGGAACCACCCAAAACTATCCTCCGATTCTAATAAACCATACATCAATGAAAGAATATTTATTCAGCTTTCAGATGAATAAAAAAACTGACACTTAACACTGGTTTTGTGGTCCAGGGTCAACATTTAGTCTCTAATGCAGTAAAATAAATCTTGCCTACCATTCACTTTGCCCATAGAACAGTTTGTGCATTAAAAAATGCAATAAATCACGTTGAGTATTGCAGTTCATTAAACTGCATTTTTTTTTTATCAGAAACAACAATTTATAACCACTCATGCCAGTACTGCAACCCTCATCCAAAAATTTCAGGACTAGCTGTAACCATAGCTATTTTTATAAAATACTTTCAGAATAATGTGACATATAATGTCTTGCAAAATGTCACATAGTTGCCAGGTACATAGTCTTCATTTAGTTTTTCCTGTCAGGATTGTGTAGCGCACATCTCCTGGTTTATTACAGATGGGCCCGTGAGACGCTCATGAGAAATTGCATTGTATTTTCTTTGTTATTCTGCTTCCTCCCACACAACACCAGTTTCAGTGCACACCTGGACAGTTTCCCCCTGACATTTCAGCAGCCAAACCCTGAGGGGGGACACATTTACATACTGATCATTGGAGATTGTCCTTCACTAGCGGCTCAGGGCGTAACACACTGCATTCGGCCGAGTGTGAGCAGAATCCATAATGAGAGAGAGAGCGAGAGACAACGAGAGGACAGGAAGAGAGATAGTAACGCTAAACAGAACAGAAGAGAGTTCAAAGGTAGCGAGAGAGTGACTGTGATGTGAAGTTGATAGAGGGAGGTTAGTGTCTAATGAAAGAGCGGGGACTGTACTGCAGTGAGGGGACTGCAGCTTGTGCGGATGCGAGGGAGATCGTGAGATGAGCTCTAGCCTGTGCTGCTCTTTCGTTCTGGATGGGTGGCTCCATTAGGGAGGACAGAACTAATGCCTGGTAAGGGCTTTACCATTTCAGCAAGACTCCACCCCCCCTATTTGAAAAGCATGCTAACATTTTTCAAGCTGTTCAATAGATGTTTGCGCGTACAATAGCAGGTTGTTTTTGTTTCGCCAGCTGCATGAACAGTTTGCTTCGCTCCCTGATTTCAGAAGAGAGTTTGAAGCAGGACATGAATGCATGAAGCCCTGAAGATCAACTTACCTGATCTAGAATCTTGTGTAAAAGAACAAATCGATTGCTAGTCTTATCCCACTTAATTGAAGCTAAATATATTTGAGGCAGAGTGAAAGTTGTTTTTACTCTGCTGAAATTACTTCCACATATGTCCAGACTGGTTTATGTTAGTTTAGCTAATTTATTTACTACATCTGCAGAAGTTTTGTTAAGGTTATCTGCATTAAACCTTTGAAAGATACTATAAATATATATATATATATATATACATACAGTTTTTATGTGCAAAATGTACAGCTTTGTTTTTAAAGTTTTGTCTGTAAAATAATAATAATAATAATTGTAAGTTTTGAATTGGTGAAGATTGCAATTACAAACGTTACTTTTCAGTAGAGCTGGTCACAGACCGACTGCTGTAAAATTAGCTGTTATAAAAAAAATATTTTCTATGTTTATTTTTGTTCATGTATTTATGTATTCATTTATTTTTGACGTTTTCATTTACTTGCATTGCTGTTAAAGTAGGTATTAATGTATCTTATATATTTATTTATATATTAGTTTACATATATTTCTTCTCTCTCTCTCTCTCTTTTGATGTTTTCTGTACAGCTATTCATGGACTGACATTGCTGTAAAATGTATTTAATTTATTTATTTATTTTTTGTAGTGGGGCAGCTCAAGTATGTTGGGCGCACAAGTACTGTGGCTCTTTTGCCCCATGGCCAAGCCAACAACAAAGTTAGTTCACTAACTTTTAATTCTAGTTTATTATTTTATTTTTTACTATTGTATAATCAGAAAATTTCCTCTCATGTTTAGCCGGTCATGAACTTTTTTAAATGTCATTTAATTTTATTTTGTTTAGTTTTTTCGTATTTAGATAAATCTGTCCCTAAACGTCATGTTTAAAACGTATCTTTTCCTTGTCCAAGTAGGATAACACTTCGCATGGTAGTGACCAGCTGTGGTGGTCATTTCAGATGGTAATGTTGCTTTGCTGAGTTACTGGATTGTTTTCTGATTTTTCTATAATCTGGCTCTTTTCAGGATTTGCAGGATTGTCCATTAAAAAATCTCCTCAGGAGAAAACTCTTAAGGAGATAAGCAGGCTCTTCAGTACAGATGGCATTGCCAAGGGTGTAGATACTACTGTAAGTAGATGTCATCAGTTACTGTGTGAGGATAGTCATCATCCTAGCGGCTGTGCCAGTGAAGCAGATGTGACTATCTGTCTCCATTCATAAGACGAGATGTATTTGAAGCTCTCTGCTTGTGTAAGGATGTTTCTCAGGAGAGCTCGGATGCTAACAGGGTCTTTAAGGCAGTTAAGAATTACATAAAATAACAGCATATCAATGAAAGAGCACTGCTTGTAGCTTTAACTTTACCTATAATTTGATTTGCTTTATGGCAGATACAATTTCTAGCCTTATTGATTTCCTCTAGGATCTGTTTCTCTGGTTTTTCCACACCAACAGAAGCAAACCTCACTCTGCACTCTGTAATTTCTTCTGTTTCCAGGTCGTTCGTGATCTAGATGAATGTATGTCTAAATCAAGAGTGTGTCCCCGTCACATAATCAGGGTGAAACCCCACGTGCCGACTGACCGCGTATCCCAGTTCTGAGCTCAAAATTAATTTGCCTCCACAATTCAGACAGATCACATCTCCAGTGTTCAGCCTCTTCAGACCCAACATAATCAGCATTTGCATGTACATTTCATGAATTTAGCCGTGTGTCTTACAGGAAATTCATATTATATATTTTATCAGTATTGATATGATCAAACAGTAGATATTAAAAGTTTATGACTATCCAAATCAATCAAGCATATTATTTTTTCTATTAAAATATACAATTATAGTATATAATCAAATAGTTATATCAAAGGTTAATATAATTAAAAAAATTAAAGGTTTGTGGCTGTGTGAATCAAAACTTATAAACCTTTTTTAAATATGAAAATATAATATTATAACATGTAATCAGATTTTTTATATGTATTTAATATATTAATATAATTGATATTATTATATTAGATATAACACACACACACACACACACACACATATATATATATATATATATATAATGTTTAATACATAATATTTCATATATAAAATTTTTTTTGAGTTTAGGTTGTTATTTTTTTTATTTATTACTTTGATTTGAAGTTTGATATGTTTTAATTTTATTATTTTAAAAAGGTGTTTTTTTTTTGTTTTTTTTTGTCAGTCAGTAAATAGGGCCCTGTGAAATCCACTTTAATTTTTACTAAATTCTGTTTTATTTTTTTCCCCCAAACTGTTTCATTTCTGTTTTCATTTTTCTGGATTCTGTTCTTTTCCCATTTTTATTTTACTTCACCCCTTTTCAATAGTTACATTTAAGTTTATTCATCAAAAAGAAAGACTAATTAATTAAAACCACGAAACCATACATTTTCACATCAATTTAATACAATTTTAACAAAAATTACGTTTAGGGCTCTATGAAATGTTTTATTTTTTCTCACCATATTTTTTGTCAACAAATTCTGTGTTTTAGCATGTCTAATTATTTGAATTCATAAAACAACTTAATTTATTAAGTGTAATGACCTACTTTTGATTAATTCATTAAAAATCTGACAAATTCTGTGACATTCCGCATTAAACAGTGAATTCTGTTTTTGTGACTGGATTCTGTCCGAGTTTTCCACATCACGGAAATCATAGGGCCCTAAATAAAGCAGCTCTGAGCACAAATGTCAGCTCAACAGTGGATAGATGTCGAGCTACTCCAGAAAATCAATGCAACCCCTCGAACTCTGGTATCATCAGTGATTGCCACCTAAAAGTGCAGATTGGTTTTGCATGTATTGAAGAGTGGAGGCTCAGGATCTTGTCATTTTCAAGATTTATCCAGCGTGGATTGGAAAGGAGATGTGCATTTGCTAAATCAAACCCATTTGATTCTTTAGAGAAGAACTGAGAACAAATGATAGTCAATAGCTGGCTTTGTTTAGATTGGTATTGATTAGTATTTAATATGGTTGTCTATGGCCGGTTGGCGGGGAAGGAAGCAATCACAAGAGCAGAATGCTCAAAATCCCAGAAATCAGAAGGCAATGCTGTGACAGAGACCATATGTAATATATAAACTGACTGAAACTCACAGATTCGCGTTGATTCGTGTGTGCATTTCAATGCCGTTTTATTAACAAAGAAACAAAACTCGTTTTCTTTTTATCCAGTGCACAAAGACCTTAATTGTTAATTAGTAGTGTGTGAAATTTTCATTTGAGCAATTTTGTTCACATCTCTAAAGTAAATCTCTTGGTCAGTACCTGTATCAAGTCAACCACTAATAATAAGTATGCATTTTCTCATTCGAAGCTTATAGAATACATGAATGTCCATTCAAAACAATACTTTAATTAGCACTTTGAACATTTAAACCTACTCAGTATTATTATTTTTGTTAACATCCTTGTATAATTGCATATAAACTCTTGATCAAAAGAGTCTCATTTTCAGTTCTTTTGCTTGCTGACAGTGACATCTGCTGAAGATATTTCAATAAGAGATTGACTTAATGTAATTCTTAAAAAAATAGATGTTAATCAAAAATGTATTTATATTTGTTTTAACATTTTATTATGAATTATTTTTAATATTTAAAAAAATAATTGTAATTTTTTTTGAAGATTTGTTGTAATATTTTATTAATCTTTCTGAATAATAATTCTAAATCAAATAATTCTTATAATAATTTTTCTGTCGTTAGTAAATACTTTATCTTTGTGTGTGTGTGTGTGTGTTTGTTTAAAGACTCTAGGATTTAGTTTTTAGGTTTTAAAGACCCAAATTTATTTATGCATCTTTTTTTTTCACAGAATCATGTTACTTTTGATAGTGTTTAGTTATTGCTGTGTCTATCCACCAGCAATAATAAATCCTGGATCTAGTTTCGGACTTCTTTAATCTACGTATTAAAGCCCATACATATCAGAGCTCCTTGTTAAGACTGTATTGTCCTGCTGTTTCATTTCATATTAAATATTATTTAGCAGAATGTTCAACCTGCCAGCAGCGCTACCCTCATTTAAAATCATAAGTTTTATGGGTTTTCATTCAGGCTATCTGCAGTGACAGCAGATTTTATCTGACATTATCTGAGGTGAATGCTGCAGTGAAGGTCAAATCAGAGACAGAATTATTTCCCATACAAGGATGTTCTAGGTGATAATCCTGGTTTGATAACCTAAAGGAAAATTAGTGCAAAATTTACAGCAACCAAAACAAGTCAAAGGCACCGAGTCGTCCCAGGACAGACTGTCTCGTGTTTTGTCCTGCAGTGCGGTGTTCTGTCGTTTATCTTGCACCATATCCTTTAACAGCCTGAAGCTCTGACACTTTATTTCTCCCTTTCATTATTTAAATGCAAGGCCATCCATTTCGTTATTAAAAAGAGCCGCCTGTGACACTTCCGAGAGGTCTCAGCCTTCTTTTCTTTTTACTTGTGCTTATTTGATTTTTATTCCAGAAGAAGCTCTTGGTTTGAAGTCTCTCATAATAATAAATATACTGTGAAAATTGCATTTGATGCTGCAGACTTTGCAATTCCTACATAAAAGACGGTAGTGCGCTGATGTTTTTGAAGGCTACAGTTCTTTCTTCTCATCACCCTTAAGATTAAAAAGCATCCAGACTTCTGTTATATGTATTTGTCTTTCAATTCTGTTAAACTCTTCCAAGGTCCCTGAGTGGTCGAGTCAGAGATCATGAAGTGGAACCTCTTCAAAAAGAAGCCAGAAGCCATGGTGGGCCCTGAGCCCACGGGACCCGGCGGCACCCACCTGTCACACAACATGACGATGGCCCCCGCTGTCTCTACACCTGCGGACAACTCCACCGAGGCTGAGGGACCCGTCAACAAGAATGATGTCTTTGAGGAAATCAAAAGCAAGTTCCTCAATGAGATCGATAAAATCCCATGTAAGTCCTGCAGAGATGCTTTACAGTCCCACAACATCAAGATAATCAATAGTGTATCATTATGCTCAAGATGTTTTATGGATTTAAATGCTGGCCAAATTGTCAGGCCCCTAGATATCTGACCAAGCTTACCTTCTTTCTGAACTACCGTAGAAGTGCAATGCAATAAGATCAGCTTAGTTTACTCAAAAATGAGAATTTGTTGTGAATTAACTCACTTCATCAGAAGAGATTTGGAGAAATTTAGTATTGTGTCACACCTCACCACTGGATGCTCTGCAGTGAATGGGTGCCATCAGAATGAAAATTCAAACAGCTGATATCACAATAATCCACAAGTAATCCAAGTTGTCTCGTCTGAATCAGCAGAGAAACATGCACAGATCAAGCACCATTTTCAAGTGAAAACCGTCCAAGAGAGGTCTTAACAAATATATGAGAGGACTTTGATGTAAGAGGTCAACAGGGGATATATTTTTTCACTGGACGAAGCATTATTTTGGATTATGTACTTGCTTCCCTGGAGGAAGCGTTATTATATATTATGGACTGTTTGGACTCTCATTCTGACGGCACCCATTCACTGTAATGAAATGCGAAATTTCTCCAAATCTGTTCCCTTGAAGATCAAACTCTTTTACATCTTGGATGACCAAAGGTTGAGCACATTTTCAGAAAAATTTATTTTTGGGTGAACTATATCATTAACATGATGTGCTTTACTCCTTCAATTCAACATGCTGTCACAATTCACTATTACATTTTTCCTGAAAACATGTTTGTATTTGTAATATTTCATAAAATTGTCACAACTTCCTTCATCATTTTTGGTTGACGTTTAAAAAAATCACCTTAACGCTCTTGATGACAACCCATCTTTTAAATAATTTCTTGAATTTGTATCCCATGATGCTCTGCAGTGCCTCCATGGGCGCTCATCGCCATCGCTGTAGTGGCCGCCCTCCTCGTCCTCACCTGCTGCTTCTGTATCATTAAGAAATGCTGCTGTAAGAAGAAGAAGAACAAGAAAGGCAAAAAGGGAAAGGACGGCTTCAACATGAAGAACATGCAGGGTGGAGATGTATGTAACAGTGTTCAGTAGCACATAATGTAGCTAAATCAACTGATGCACACTTCAATCTGTTTGATTTTAGAATTAAAACTAGATGGTATTAACCTTAAGTATTAACTAGGCACTTCAACAAAAATTAGTGCTGCATCATTAAGAAATGAAAACAAGCCTCAGAGCACGTTAGTGTGTGTTCACTTCACTGATAATAAAGGAGAGGCTGTTATGTGATTAGCTTCATGCTTTTCTTTACTGTTTTTGTGAGTAATGTGAGTGTTTCGTTTTCTTTGAAGAGAAATGGTACACTAGATGTTCCAAAACAAGTGTGCTGCTCAAGTGATTTCGATCGTTAAAAGATTTTAAAGTTTCATTCTATGGAATGAGTGGCTTTAATTATTATGTTATGTTCTGGTATGTATCATGAAATAATGTTACAGAATTCAGACCAGCAGTACAACTGTGAATGCAATATAGTTTCTTATTATTAAACAAAATGTAAATATTGAATAACTTTTTTATACATTTTGTATACTTTTTTTGAACATTTATTAATCGATATTATCAGTTACAGCTTGTAGTTCAAAGCATGACAATGAGTCGGTTATAAAAACACTTCAGTGAATCGCTCTTAAAGACAGTCACTTAATTTGTTGCCGAATGCATCACTGTTTTTGAATTAATTAGTTTGAACAACAAAAGAGTCAGTGATAATCTTCACTTATAATGCATTACAATTTTCTCGCAAGGATGCACATCTTGAGGTAAACAATATATATACTTATTATTTTTTGACACAGAAGTAAGCCGTTTTCTTTGAATATGCGAGATTTCCGGTTCATCAGCTAACGTAAGGAAATAACGAGAAGAATAACATAAACTTGTCCATGTACTGTAAGACTTGCACTCTATTCATTTAAAAAAACTATATTCATTTTATATTCTGTTTTCTTTTTATTTATTGTATACCGGTAATTAAAAAAAACCTTGCTATGTATGCAAACTGAGACTTCTTATAGCACTTGCGTATAATTGCTCTTTTGTTATTTTTGATTGGTTCCATTGTCCTCATTTGTAAGTCGATTTGGATTTAAGCGTCTGCTAAACGACTAAATGTAAATGCAACAAAGTGCAGTAAAACCGTATTTTTACACTACAAGTTCATGATTAAGATAATACATGAAAGTAATATGGAAAGCAATATTAAAGTAATATTGTTTTTGGAAAGTCACATTAATTTGCAATATCCAGCAGCAAAAATAGCTTTTTTGCACAGCTAAAAATAGCTGGACGTAGGGGAGACCGGACACCAGACACATTAAATGTACGGCTGTGACCGATCTTATGGTAAAAATAAGGTGGATATTGGTAGCATTTTGTCAGTATTATATATAATGTTAGTTTTGTTACCCCAGTGTATTATTACAAACACTTAAACCTTTCCAGAAACATACTGTTACCCTCAGTTTTGGGGAAAGTTACTTTTAAAATGAATCCATTACAATATTGTGTTACTTCATAAAAAAGTTATTATGTTACTTTTTATGAAAAGTAATACATTGCTTAAATTTTTGTCACCTTTGTCACCCTTGTCACCTTAATTTTTATTAACAAAAAAAACAAAACACCAAAAGTGACATTATTGAGCGTCAGGCTGAAGAAAGTACCTCTTCCTTTGCATCTCAGTCCCAGTTTCTCTCTGACGGGGACAGGTGTCAGTGAATAAATGGGAAAACAAAGTAACTTATGTTATTGTAATGCATTTACTTCAACTCTGGATGGCATAATGAAGTTTGCTTGATTTACAGTCTTACGGAAATGTACAGATATCATTGGATATAGAAAAGACACTCATTTGATATTCTGAAACTTAAAAACTGAATACCAGAACTCTTTGCGTACAAATGTCTTAAACATTGCGGTGTGTCATTTCTCATACTGGTGTTGTTTACTGTCTTGACTGTCTTTGGTTCTGTTTTATGGTGTGTCGTGAGTTCAACCTCTCCCTTTCTCTCTGCTCTCCTTCCTCCCGCTATGTGTCTAATGCGCCGCATTTCTTTGACGCTCTCGGGCGTCGGCGCTACGGTAGGTGGACGGATGAACGGCACAGCTGTTTGGCCGCTGAGTGCTAGCACCGCGTTTGTGGGATTGGATGGAATGGCTGTTGTAACTTCCTTGTTTTAAGCCTTTTGTACCTGCTGCTTGTTAATACAATTAAAAACAAAGGAAAGTTACAATGCAAATGAAAAGTGGAGCAACAATGATCTTAATACAATAACAAACAGTTGTACTTGTGTAGGAAGTGTGAATGGAATAACTAATTATTAACTCACTAATACTGGCGAGATGTTTGGAGTTAGTAAGAGACGAGCCACGAGACTCACAATGAATGCATGTGTTAAAGGGCATGGCTGTTTTAACTGCACTAAAAGTCCTGATGTCTCAGGGGCTAGAACTAGCAGTAAACCTTATTTATATAAGCTCATGTTCTGTGATCATCTAAATGATTCAGTTTAATGTAACAAAAAATTTGAATTCTTTTAAAAGCAAATGGAAATTAAGAATTTGTTTTTAATATTAGCACATCATCTGCTGTGCCCTTTAATTTGTTGCTATATGGATATGGTTAGGAACTGACTCGAGAGTGATAATTTTTTTTGGTGGCACATTAAAACTCCTATCAAAATATAATAAAAAAATTTTAAGTCGTCATAAATCCTGGGTAAATTAGTTAATATTTCAAGCCCTACATTATATTGTCCCCAAGATGTAATGCACAAGGATTCACTTCATATAGCATAATAATTCTGTTCACGTAAAGTCAAGCCAAAAACTATTTAGACGCTTCAGCTACACTTAAAATGGCTCAATTGTATTAGGTATTAAAATATCAAACCAAGTGGCATTTGAGATGCAAATGATGCATCATTTCTTTTTAAAATATTTGTATTTCTATATTGTCTTAGGTAATGATGGCAAACGAAAACCCTTGTTGTAATGCAATAATGTTAAGACATTTTGGAGTGTGGTTAGTGTCCAAATACGTTTTGTGTCCACTCCATTACGCTGGAATTGTGGCCTATTCGTGCAAACAAAAAATAAATTCTGCACATTATAGATTTTTTTATTTTTCTCTTCCTGCAGTTTGGATGATGTTCAGAAACACACAAGAACGACATGTCAGCATTTCATGCGCCAAGAATAGAACAAAAGAGTCTGCTCTCCTTTAAAAATTAGCTGTCATCACTCGTTCCCTGGAGTATCACAGTTAAATTTATCATGCTGATGATGAGAAAAGGCTTGCATGCCAAATTATGCATATCAGTAAAAGCTCTCTTGTTTTTCATTTACTACCAAACCTGATTTGAATGAGTTAAAACGTAATTGTATTAAAGAAGAAATTAAACTCTGGAAAGCCAAGATGAGCAAAGTGTCACCAATAAAAATTGTGAACTCGAGTCGTTTGCAACATCCAGCCCTGAATGACAACATACTCTGAGTGCACTAAGGCAGATAACAGTAGGTCAGGACAGGTAGAAGCATCTCTCCAACCTTACTGCAACTGAGCTTGAGGCATGCTTATAGACAGGAACCAGATATACTTTCATCCCAGATATCGACTCGCTAAAACAATGTGTCATTTGCCCCACAGAAAAACCAGGATGATGATGATGAAGAAGGAGAAACTGGTTTGACGGAGGAAGAGAAAGAGGAAGAAGAAAAAGAAGTGGAGAAACTTGGAAAGCTTCAGTATTCGTTAGATTACGACTTCCAGGATAACAAGGTTAGGATCAGATTAATGACATCATTCGCTAAAATATAACCTAATAACATCGCCCAGAATCATATCTGCTGAATGAAATACAATATTTGTTTCATACTAAATTTGGACTGCTGATTCCAATGCTAGTGGATGTTTTTGGCAAAAGCACATCACATTTTATCACAAAACATGATGCATTTTGTAGCATTTTTGCTTTCGACAGTCATTTAGGATGAAAAGTCTTGTATTGTTCCTCATTCAGAATAAAAACACCACAAAGACATGATTCCCATCTTCCTCTGAGCCAGATTACAACTTTTTATTCAATCTTCGGCCAATTTCACAAGTATAAATGACTACTAAGACATTATTTTATGCTTAATTTCAAGGTCAGAGGCAGAAGAAAATGCCATCATTGACTGTGTTTTCCAACACAATACTGAACATATTTTTCCACTCTTTTGTTTATTGTAGGTTAAGTGATATCTTTTAAATGGTTATTTGTTGTTAAAAAAAAATTACATTTGGCTGCTTTTATTTTGAGAAGTGCATTATAGCTGAAACATTTTATTATATTTTATATGCATATGGGCCTTTCTACAGAATTGATGCAAAATGCTGTCCTACAACCAAAAAAACATATTTAAAAAAGCAATTAGGTATTACAATCCTAGATGTTTACTAAGATCCTTCTGTTATCTATTGAAACCACAATAATATTTAAAATATTAGTATGCTTTATATATATAAAATCATAATTTATTGGGTATTTTCAATTTGGAACTAAGCCCTAACCATTTTTTTATTTGAATAATTTTAGTAAAATGAATTTAAAATTTAGTAAAAAAAAAAAAATTATATATATATATATATATATATATATATATATATATATATATATATATATATATATATATATACACATTTTTTATTTATTTAATTTTTTTACTATTATTATTAAACAGTGTATGTTTTAATGTTTAGTCCATTGTCTGAGACCGATTTTAACTACACCCCTAAATTTAAGATCAGGAAATATCCCTCTGTCCCCGTCTCTCATAGCTACAATGTGTGAGTTCATAGGGCCCATCTTTTTGAGGTAAGAAAAATCTGTAACTTTAAGGACCGTCACTACACCTTTTTTATGCAATTAAGCACATTTTATTGGGTGTTATTCTGAGTTATTAAGGGAACACATAATCCTCATATTTGGGAGAAATAAACTAAATTTTAGTACAGTTATCCAACTTTTAAAATATTTTTTAGTGGTGTTTTAGTATGCGAGTTACAAGTCTGTAATGTGATGTGGTCGCTACTGCCACTACCGAAAATGTGCAGTCATTACCAAAAATAAAGTATACTGGATTATCAGCAAATATATTAAGATAGTTTTCAGCTCAATGCATATTTAAATTTATAAATCCTTGACTTTGAAATCAGTATGATCAACTCTTTGCCTATTACAAAGAAAAATTTGATTCAAAATACAACAAATCTCATAAATTACAAATGAAATATCGTGAAAAATGTATGAATTTTCTTTTTATAAAATAGCAAAAAAATCAATATTTACAATGTCGGCAATATCTTAATAGGTTAATATAACCCTTCTAATTAAATTATTATTACTGTGTTTCGGTAGTGACAAATTTGGGGAGAAGTCAAATATTCCATAAATTTAAAAAAAATATATTTTCGAAAAAAAAAAAAAATTATTCTTCAAGACGCTTCCAACTCTTACTTAAGACCAATTCTGTAGAATAGCCCATATAGTTTTGTATGCACTCAAAATCATCGAATTAGGTAATTAAATTTTTTCAGAGGTGTTATGAACCGTTTCTCATTTTATCTTTTTTTTTAATTTTTTTTTATATATATATATTGAAATGTGTTGTTAGTTATTCATTTTGGCTCATATTAAAATATATTAAGATGCATCTGGGCACAATTAAATGATTAAGTACGAAAGTCTTGGTGTAATTAACAGGAAGTGTCCCACTGAAAAATAACAGCATGTTTGTGTTTGGACCAACATGAGGCTGAGTAAACAATGACAACGTTTTTAAATTTTTGGATTGAACTATTGTTTCAACTAATACATCTCTTAAACGTTCCCTGTATTATGATCTTTGAGGAAGCTTGTGCTCATGCTGCGCTGTATCTTTCACTGATGATGGTGTTTAGCAACACGCCTCAGTATCTGCTGAGTCACAGCTGTAGCTAAAGATGCTTACGGCTCAACCAAAATGAGTTTAAACAATCGTTAATGACTTACCATTGTTATTCTTACCATGTGTTTTAATATATATAAAGCCACATGATATTGCTAGAGGATTTTCAGACTGGAACAGTTGTACAATACAACTGTTTAGAGTCTCTTCTGCTCACCAGGGCAGCATTTATTTGATCAAAAATACAGTGAAATATTATAAATGTTTTCTATTTGAATAAGGCTAATTTCAGTGTAAATTTCTCAAGAAAATTCTGAGAAGCAGGAGACTATTTTCTGTCCATTTAATATCATTTAAAATGTACCAAACAGATCTCATGTGGGATTTTATATTATTTCTAAAAGATATTCACTATGTCTCTTCCCTTGCTTCTGTTTTTCATACACAGCTGACCGTGGGAATCATGCAGTGCGCCGATCTGATTTCCATGGACTCTGGAGGAACGTCCGACCCTTACGTTAGAGTCTTCATCCTTCCAGACAAGAAGAAGAAGTTTGACACCAAGGTGCACAAAAAGACCCTCAACCCAGTGTTCAACGAAACCTTTGTCTTCAAGGTAACCGGTTTATTATTTTAAAAATAACTCATTGTGATGTCAGTCATTCTGTTGGGCAAATATAGATGCATAAAGCACATATATATGTATGATTTCTCAAACAGCAAAAACAGGTTTTTTGATAATATATTATAAAACTTGTATGATCGGTAAACCCCTGACTCTTATGCATTACAAATATTGAATAAAATACAAAAATAGTGATATGCCTCCAGAGCTGTAGGTCTGTCATTAGTGTTTATTGGTGGTTTTCTGCAACACCAGCATGTCTCGTATCGCTTCCAGCAGCTTCTGAATGAGCTTTAGTTTCCCAGAGTCAGTAATGAGCTCCGGGGGGCCCGAGCATCCTCTGGTGGACACTGGGAGATCTCTAATAGTCTCACACAGAGAAAAGTGATCTAGGACAGAAACAACTGGCCATCTTCAAAGCCCCTGCCTTACAGTGAGAACGGCTGACTGTGTTTCTAAAAATGGATCGGCCGTATCTGCACACTGTACGAGTGAGATAAAGAAAACAAAGCCCAGTGAGGAGGAGGTTTTCTCATGCAAATTATTAGAAACATAAAAAAAAAAAATATATATATATATATATATATTAGAAAAATCAACTAAACTGAACGTAATTTTTTATATGCTAATATATATATATATATATATATATATATATATATATATATATATATTAAGATATCAAATTATATA
This sequence comes from Carassius gibelio, assembly GCF_023724105.1. Lineage (NCBI taxonomy): Eukaryota > Metazoa > Chordata > Actinopteri > Cypriniformes > Cyprinidae > Carassius > Carassius gibelio. The sequence goes on along the minus strand of NC_068401.1, from coordinate 2,683,127 downwards.
TATATTTTTTATATAAGGTTATAAGGTTTTTATATTTTAACATTTGAAAAAAATAACATTTATATGCTTTTATTCACAGTTACTAATATTTAATATATTATACTATTTGATTATTTATTGTAATTTAATATTTTAGTATTTAAACCAAAAAATGAAGAAAGTTTATAGGCTTTGAGTCACATAGTCACAAACACATTTGATATATTATTTTTAAATATTTAGTATAATATAATATTTAAATATTTAAAATAGTATTTTATTATGCATTATAATTTAATATTTAAAAAATGTTTATCAGTTGTCATTCTTATTAGTCACATATTTTTCATATATTTTCATATATTTTATAGTTATACTTTGTGATCAAAAACATTTGTGGTTTGGATTCACAATTTCACACTTTTGAATCTATATTATTTAATACATGTTTTATAAAATAATATAAATTTAGTATTATTAATATTTTATATTTTTAATATTTTTAAAACGAAGTCCCAAACCTATACTATTTCCTTTTATTTTAATATTTAAAAATGTCTTTAGGCTTTGCTTTACAAACTTTTATTATATTTTAATATAGAATATAGAAAAATAATTAATTACAATATTCAACATATATATTTTTAGACACATTTATTGAATAATCTGTTTCTATCTATATATCGATGGCAAAACTAAGCAAAAACAGTTTGCATCTCCTATATTTCACAATCCTCAAAGGAGAATATGTTCTATGCTCAGATTTCTGACTCAGCACTGTTTGAAACACCTTTATGTATAATTTACGTTGATTCTTCTCAATTGTTTTGATGTTAGATCCCATACGAGGAGCTGGGTGGGAAGACGCTGGTCATGTCTGTGTACGACTACGACCGCTTCTCCAAGCATGACATCATCGGTGAGGTCAAGCTACCCATGAACACTTTGGATCTGGGTCAGCCGATCGAGGAGTGGAGAGACCTGGACAGCGCTGAGAAAGAGGAGGTGATTATTAAAGAATCTGCTTTTATGATTTAAAAAAAAATCTCAGGATCAGTACCTTCAAATCATAAATGATCACCCATTGAAATCTTCTTCTTTCAGCCGGAGAAGCTTGGTGACATCTGCATTTCTCTGCGTTACGTTCCCACTGCGGGCAAACTGACCGTTTGCATCCTCGAAGCCAAGAACCTGAAGAAGATGGACGTGGGCGGCCTGTCTGGTGAGAAACAAGCTGAGATATACGAGACCAGCTAGATATCTTTAATCTGTCCGATGCAATTAACTCGACATTTGACCTCTTGCAGACCCGTATGTGAAGATCCAGCTGTTGCAGAACGGCAAGCGGCTAAAGAAGAAGAAGACTACGGTGAAGAAGAACACACTGAACCCGTACTACAATGAGTCCTTCAGCTTTGAGATCCCTCTGGAGCAGATGCAGGTAGATTTATGTTTATTATTCTTAGTATTTGTTTGGAAAAGTCACATCATGGAACATATTTTCATATTCATCATTGCTTTTCTGAACATTTTTCCAAAACCAAGAAAAAAAAAAAAAAAAAAAAAATGTAATAATAAATAGGGGAAAATGAAAATAAAAATGCCTGTAAGAAATGTTTTAAGATTTGAAAGAAGATCAGTGCATGGTTGTAATATAATGTAATCAATTCTTATATTATTTCTGATGTATTTGAAACTTTTTCTGTTGACAGAATATAATTAATAACTTAATTAATAACAGGCTGTAAACCAGTTCTTTGTAATTGTTTTCTTTTTTGTTTTTCTTTTTAGAAGCAGCTAACATTATTTAAAATAAATATTGGTAATCTGTAATATTTTATTTTATATTATATATTTAATTATATTTTTTAGTTTTGGGGTGTAAAGCCCAAATGAAGCACTTTAAAAAGTAAATGTTTTTTTTTTGGATAGGCAGGTGTAATAAAATATTGTGCTACATTTTTCTAATTCCCTCCAAATGATGTTATAACAGTTTATACCAGAATAATGGTTGATTTTTTGATTGTAAAAAAAAACATGTTCTTGAACATACAGTAGAAACAGAAATATTGTGCAATATTAATACTAATCAACTTCAAAACAACTGTTTTCCATTTAAAAATATACTGAATCATACATTGAAGCAGTTTTTACTACCAGATTTTATCATTCGTCTGGCTATAAATGATTTTCCGTTTTTTTCTCTAGAAAATCCTTGTGGTGGTGACGGTCTTCGACTACGATAAGATCGGCAAAAACGATGCCATCGGGAAGATCTTCATTGGCAGCAGAGCCTCAGGCACGGCGCTTAAGCACTGGTCCGACATGTTGGCCAACCCGCGCCGTCCCATCGCCCAATGGCATCCCCTCCAACCGGAGGAAGACATCGATGGCGCTCTGGCTGCTCTTAATGCCAAGAAGTAACGTCTCACATCTCCTGACCTGACTAACCTACTAACTAACCAACCCGCCACTGCATGACACCCCACACTCATCCGTATGTGCTCTGCCAGTTTGTTTCGCATAATCACCAACAGATATACTGGAAAGAATATACTTGAAAAGATGAAAAATATCACATGTTCGCCGCGTAGTGTAAACCGAGGCAGGAGAAATGGTCACGTTTGGTCTGAAACAACATTTGCAAATAACATTGTGCACCTAAACAGCAAACGCAAAATGGCATTAGGAGAAGTAGCCAGCAGAATGATATTTTACACAGCCAAATTTGCCAGCCAAATACACAATATGCAAATACAAAAATAGTAAAAACCAACAATGAAAAGTGCACAAAAAAATCAATAAATGCACCATTTTTGCACCTACATGTCATATTATTTAACGTTTTCAACTGGATTAGGTCTAAATATTACTAAAGGATTATATTTCTTTCCATGAACAGAGAATAATTAGTTTCAGGATGTTGTTGATTAAATGGAATTTTGTGCCTAATCATAAGTGCAAATAATAGTGAGTTTATGTTACAAATATCTACACATTTGCACAATTACAAAGCAATGATCACTTTCACTTAAACATCGTAGGAAAAGCAACCGGTGTAGGGCAGATTTGTTTACATTGTCGATAAATAAATTAGGCTTAAGACAAATAAAAACGTCATATTTGCATATATGCGCCCAAAAGAAAGAGATTCAGGTCTATGGTTTTGTAACAGTGCTGTTAGATAGGACTGTGTTGATAAATGGGCTAATAATTCATTAAATTCTGCAATAAACATGTAACATGCGTCAAGCATGGTTTACCCGGTCAGTGTAAAGGTATAGACGCATCTCTTTTACTGTAATGCTGCGATTACAGTGCCAAATCCAGACGTTCATGTATCTCACATATAGAAGATCCCATCTGGCCAAACCTGACAGGCACTAAAGCTGGCTGTGAATGTATCGTGGGATCGTACAAATGATATTTGCACTCAGTTGTTGTGTCCTTGAGAGTTCGCTGTCGTGTTTTTGTGATCTTGGCCATACATTTGAATACCTGGAGCTCAGACTCATTCAGTAAACTCCACTCTCCGAGATGCCAAAGTATTATCTGGAACAGAATAGTAACTGGGTGTGTGGTAAACGATACTAATAAAGCAATCCGAAGCATTCAGCTCCACTCTTCATCCCCAACGATGCTTGTATATATGCATTGATCAGATTGGTTTCTACAGCATGTACCTATAAATTGATGTACATAGAAGCATGTTTTAAAGATAGAGCATAATTATATTGTGTACGTGTGGCATTTGTCATTTTGATAATAAATGTAGAGGGGAAAAAAATGCTCTGAATGCACATTTTATGAAACTTCCCTGAAAGGGTACAAGACATTTAAGAATATATTAATATAGGGTTTTTGAAAATACTTTTCAATTTGCAACAGAGAATTAAGAGCTGTGTGTAACGTGAGACTCGTGCTTGTGGTGTCAGTTTCATTTTATTTGCATTTGTTTCCCCTTCTTGTCCATGTATATTTGTCACGTTTCTGTGTTTATTCTGTCCTGTTGATGTGAAAATAAATAAAAATGTTCAGGTTGTGAATTTACAGGAATGTCTAGTTAGGGTGAATCTCACAAAAACACATTCGGGTTACAAGACACAAATTGTATTTTGCATTAAGATATGTTTAGGACCATTTTATTGTATTGCATTGCATTGCTTTAAGTAAAAAAAAAGTGCTTAATTTTTATAAAATAGGCTTCATTTTATCATTTTCCTATTTCTTTATTTTGATATGACCTGAATGTTGTCCTGTGAGATGCACCTTTTAATGTACAGTGTGTAAAACCAATTGCTGAAACTCGAAGCCATATGCATGGGCCCTCGCAAAAGCTCATCGTTTTCGGACAAAACAAACACCTCAACAGAAATCAATAATATCAATCTTCATGCATTTGAGCCAGAACGATGGGAGAGCAACTGTCTGTTCAAAGATGCTCTTGTTCCTCACAATAACTGAAAGGATATGAAAGTGATGCCCTCGTGTTTATACGATGACAACTGGAGTCATTTGAGATTACATAATAGATAAACAGTGTATTCACATAATTGCTTGCAAATAAATTATTAAAAGATATGTATTATCATAATTATGGTGATCCAAGTGTACAATGGCATGACTTTATTATGCAATATGTGTGCAATTGACAACCAGCCCAATATATCTATTGTTTATTTGTAAATTAAATTAAATTTAAGGATTTAAGATATATTTTCACATAATGATCTTTTGTTTTTCCTGTTTTTGGAAAATTACTGATCAGATGGCACTTCTGAAGTATTTTATTTCCATGTTTTAGATTTGGGCAGTTGAATGTTTGACTAAATCAAAATGCATAGAGCCCAGGATAGGTAATTAATGAATAAAGATAGTATTTTAGTGGCCATTAAGATATGTTCTCATATTTATAGTTTTTTATTCCTTCATCGAATGCTCTGTCTGTTGTATGTAATCATTTCTTTTCTATGACTTTCTGTTCGGTGGAACAGCCTTGGACTGTCTACAGCTGCTTAGAAATATCTGTCTGCTTCTGTGTGTTGTACTTCGCAATAGGACCAATGTAGAATAATGTCTTAATGTTTCTTCTGTGGACATGAATCAAACCGCAGGGCTCTGGTGTTCCTCTGCAGAGCAAGCAACAAAATCCCAGTCTTCCCTGGGACACTGTGGATGCCCTTCCCTTTCTGTTTTCCATTCAGTGCATTCTAATATCAAACCATATTGTCACAAACTTTCCCGATTGCAATACTGCCAACATCTTGGCTTACTAACATCTCCTAACCTCCCTGTAAAGACTCTTCCAAAGAACTGATGCCTTCCTTATGCGTTCGTCCATTGTGGAGGTTCCAGTGTTGTTGATTCCTTTCGTGGATGCTTTGGCATGCTTTGAAATTCCCTTCTCCAATCTTACCACATCGGCTAATGAAGAAAAAAGAAAGCCTTTCCTCTGGCCGCTCTTGTAGCTTCTTGTCATCCAGTACAACCAATGTAAAAACCAACCAGTAGAACGTCTACATGCAGATTTCTCCACGAGTTATCGATTAGTTAATCACAGGAAATAAAGTTCTTTTGAAATATATTATTTGTTTGGTGTGTCGGTCCTTAAAAATTAAACATGAATGTGTGATGAGTGACTGAATGAGTTTTATTCATAGGCTACTGTGGGATTTTTCTAGTACTCCTAGATTCTTTAAAGAATACAATGTGACCTTGGAACACAAACCAGTCATAAGGGTCAATGTTTTAGAATTGAGATTCATGCATCCCCTTACGAAAAAGTTGTTTATTCAAGTGTGCTGTTTGTATACTTCTTTTAAACTAAATATAGGAAAGAACGCTTTTAGTTTACTTTTTATGTACTTCTAAGAAATATACTTAAAAGGACATTTAAGTTTAGTTTACTTATACTAACAAAAGTCTAAATATATTTGAGCTATACTCCTAGAATCTGTGTTTTTATTATTATACGGTAGAGGGCGCTAGTACACATCTTCTGTACAGAATTTCCAAAAAAACACAAGTGAAGAAGAAAAAAGGAACACCAGATACTAACACATGTAATCTGACATGAAACAGCATCAAAACTGTAACGTTATGGAATAAAATGTTGACTGATGAAGAGATAATAATTACGGTCAAGCTTTGGGGTGTTGATGGACTCCATCTACGTTTTGATTATCATTCTGAAACCAATTCATAGTCTTTTTTTCAGCTTTTTGTTCAAAATGTTATTTCTTTATTTATTTTTTCAATGTTGCTTACCCACATTAGTAGTAAGTGTTTAAAAAAAAAAAAGAATGCATGAAGCTAGAATAAAACATTTTTTTAACAAGCAGATACCATGTTCTTTCTTTGGATGTTTTGTTTGTTCAGATATTCATATAACAAAATATATACACATTAAAACCTAAATAGGGACATAGTAGTATACTTAAAGTATGATAAAGTATAAAGAAAACTTTTGAGTATACCTGCTGTATAAAACTACTTAACTAGTAGTTTACTGACAGTATACTTCAATGTGTACAAAGTATTAGTAAACTATCAGTATACATATAAGTTAACTTTCAGTACAATTGCAGTACAAACTACAAACAGGTAAACTAGTTGTGTACTCAAAGTTTGCTACTGTTATCCTTAAGGTATACTTAAAAGTTTACTTTGTATACTTTATAAAATTAACTTGAAGTATACTACTTTTTGGTAATGGTCATCTGAATGCTGAATAAATAAGTTTCCATTGATGTCTGGTTTCTTAGTAAAAAAGCAATATTTGGGTGGGATACGACTAGTCTGAAAATCTGGAATTTGAGTGAAAAAAAAAATCTAAATATGGAGAAAATAGCCTTTAAAGTTGTCCAAATGCAGTTCTTAGCAATGCATATTAATAGTCAAAATTTAAGTTTTATTTACGCCAGGAAACCATCTTCATGGACGATGATCTTTACTTAACACTAATCGATGAGTTTTTTTGGCAAAGGAAGAAAAAGAAAAATTGATCACTTTGAATATATTGTTGGCTTTTGCTACAGATATACCTTGCTACTTTTGGCTGGTTGTGTGATCCACTGTCACAAATTGTAACCAAAACAACATAGGCCTAGATATTTTTCATATGTTAGCTATGTTTTTTTAGCTTTTGATACCTTAGTGATTTCAACGCTATTCGCTAATTTCTCACTAGGAGATCCCTGAAACCTGTTTGAATTGTTTAAAATATATAATGAGTAATAAGTATAATTATATAATATACAGTGAAATGTATAGTAAGTATTGTTCTGTGATGAAAATCAACTGTTTCTTCGTCGGTGAATTTTGATCCACTGTGATTGGTCCGCCCAACTATGTGGTGAGAAAAGTAACACCACGTGACAAAGCACACCGGCGCGCTGAAATAGTATATCTTAAGGTAAAACGACAAATGTTGAATGTAAATAAAACACTTAATAATCATAATATAAGAGGTATTATTTAAGCCAACCGTATCCGCCCATTCAGTCGTTTATTAAATTTATAAGATTTCTCCTCTCGTGCAGCAGGTTTGATGTGCGCATGCCCAGTAACCCGGATGTGTCCATCCCTATCCTAAATCTGACAACGAGACTTTTTTTTTTTTTTTCAAATAGTAATTATCAATTTTCCACAAGCCAGAAAAGGCTACGGTTCATATGTGCAGGTAATGGGTTTGTATGTGATTTATATATGTGATGGTATTTGTTCTAATCAAACGCTAACTACAGTAATGTCATGCTTTTAGCACACTGTTGTGAGTGTGTTGTGTTGTTCTCCTACAGTCATGTCCTCTGATCTGGATCTTTCTCCTCCGGAGGTTCCTGAACCCACTCTCTTCGAGAGCCTCCTGCGTTATGGATTATTTCTAGGGGCTATTTTTCAGCTCGTCTGTATTTTAGCAATAATCCTCCCCACATCAAAGAGCCACGAACAGGTGCGGATTACTGATTCTTACTATTACTATGTTTTTATGTTAGGGTATGATAGTGATGGCACACATGTTATTGCAGCATAGGCCTTTAAAACCTTGACTGTTGTGCTCTGGTCACTTTGAAGATTTTGGGCTATTTGGTTTCCACAAAAAGTTTCCTTTCAGACTAACGTTAGTGGAGAAAAAACATCCTCAATACACGTCAATTATGAGTATTATTCATATGAGGGATTTTTCTAGTACTCCAAGATGCTTATAAGAATACAATATGACCCTGGACCATAAGGGTCGATAAAAACAAAACTAAATAAATAGATGCAATGCATTCCATTGATGCATTGTTTGTTAGGATCAGACAATATTTAGCTATTTGGAAATCTGTAATCTAAGGGTGCAAAAAAAAATAAAAAAAAATCGAAATATTGAGAAAATCATCTTTAAAATTGTCCAAATTAAATTATTTGCAATGCATATTACTAATAAAAAATTACGTTTTGATATATTTGCATTAGGAAATTTACAAAATATCTTCATGGAACATGATCTTTGCTTAATATCCTTAAGATATTTAGCCAAAGAAAGAAATAGATCATTTTGACCCATTCAATGTATTGTTGTCTATTGCTACAAATATCCCCCAGCGACTTAAGACAATTACATAGCACTTGCAGGTCTGCAATTATGTCAACAATATTAAAAGAAATTAAGCAGCTCACAATATCGTTCACCTTATATAATGTTAAATTGTGGTTTTTCCTCCAGCCTTTATCCAATGTTCAGATTTCTGGAAATGTCTATACAGTCTATGGGAAATGTATGCAAATTATATATCATATTTAATTAGGTAATGCATCATTTGCATATTTAAACAACATTCCAGAAAACTTTTAATACTGGGATTAATCAGATGGGGGAAATATGTTAAATCTTTTAGTTCAAGATTTATTCTGTTCAGTTCAAATGATTTTATTCTGCTGTGTTTCGTAACTAAAGGTGGAGACTCCGGAGCCGGCTGACGCTCGCAGCTCGGATCAGAGCCGAAAGCCCAAGGGACCCGTTCAACAAATCCGGCAGAAACTGAAAAAGGAGAGCAAGAAGAAGAGATAGAGAGTGTGTGAGCCTGTGTCTGACAGACTCACTAATGATGGATTCACTCACAGCATTAGAGGACGTGGATCAAACCAGACATTGCTCAGTTCAGTCATTAGATCATCTGGTTTGAGTTTGGGATTTACAGTGTCTTTCAAAACAGTGTTTGTATGACATGTCTTGTATGTGTCATTGTTTTTGACTAATATTTGTTTTTGTTTTTTTATGCTAATTTCAAGTACATTGATATGAATAAACTGATGACAATTTTTCTGCTTGTTTTTTTTTCTGTTGTGGTAAATAAAATGTTTAGCACTAATAGAATGCAAGTCTAATGCATGCAAGATATTTATAAAAATAAAAAAAAGATTCTTGATCTTAGCGTTTCGTGACATTTGCCACGTATGTTAACCCATACTCGGAATTGGTGCTCTGCATTTAACCCATCCAAGTGCACACACACAGCATAAGTGATTTTGAGTACTTTATAATGAAAAATATTTTGCATACAATTTATATAAACTGTATGAATTACTTAATTTGCAATTTTAATTTTGCATAGGAAAATGCTTGGTCCGAAAATAATTTATTGGCTTTCATTTATGAAATGGTAGCTACAGTATTTGAACAAAATATTAAGCACTCCGATATAAACATCAGGATTTAAATGATTGACTTAGCCGTTAGACAATCTAATATAAACTACTACCAACTAATCAGCATCCACTTTTATTAGTATTATTATCTGACCATCATTTTGTTTTTCTACTCAAGTTACAACTTGTTACTTAAAACAAAAACAGACACTTTAAAACATTTTATTTCAATTGCACATCGATAAATATGTCTTACTAGGTCAAATTTTCATAAAAACATGATTTGAGAAAAAAGGCATGATATATTTATATATATAAACAACAGTAAATCACACTAATGTTGCATATAACATGATCTTACTGGTCAAATTTTGGTGTACAAATCATATGAAAAACCAGAAATTTAAATATATATATCAATTCTTGATGTCTTGATCTGTGATGTTGCAGGATCTTGAGAGAAGATGATTTCTCTTCCTCAGTTGACATCAGAGATTATTTTTATGAACGAGGTCCTTTCTTATAACAGCATTCACTGCAAGGAAAAATATAAACCAAATCATTTGTGGTGTTTAGAGTTTCTTCAAGTCTTTAATTCAGAACAGAAAGTCATAAATGTATGACGTTTAAATGTTGCAAAAAATATCTTTGGCAGTATTTTTGTTTTCCAAGACAAACATTTAAAGCTCTTAAATCAAGATACATTTATTTGAGATGCAAAACGAAGATATGAAACCTTTCTTTCTGAAAAAAAAAAAAAAAAAAAAAAAAAAAATAGTTGAGCTTATGGTTAAAAGAAGCAAATATCTGTCAATGAGGCATGAAAACTAATTTCCTTTTGAATTAGGTGTGTTTTTTGAGACCGTTGGCAGATATTTGTCCTTGTTTTAACCATAAACTCACTTTATTTTGATCATCTTCACAGAAAACAGCAATTAATTTTGCTGCTCAAGTAAAAGCATCCTAATTTAAGAATCTTTAGACATTTGCAGTTGAAAAACAAAAATAGGTTGTTTTCTTCAGTAGGATAAGAAATGTACAGTTGGTTTAGAGCAAAGCTATTCAAGCCTTATTTTAATTTTTTTGTCAAATGAAAAAAAGTAATAGTTATTGGTTGTAAGTTTGCAAATCATTTGCTAATTACAGCTCATTGTGTTTCCTAGACATTTAGAGAACATACTGAAGTATTGCGTTTCCTTCATCAGTTTATTTCCGTACATTATCTTTAACTAGTCTTACAAAGTCTTAACTTTACCTTTGCTGAAGTGTGCATTACTGTTCCTACTGCTCAGCATTAATGACATAATCAAATCAAAGACTTAAGTATTAAACTTCTGTTCCAGACATGAAAGGTTATACGTGCTGCTACTTTACAAAGTAATCAGATTAACTATTTTCACCTGCTCAACCATGAAACTTATTAACAAGACTTTAAAGATATTGAATGGTGCATCATGGGTCAGTGACTCGCTGCAGCACACTGACTGACCGCTAGATGGCAGCACTGAGTCTGACGCGACCCTCTCGCGCTTGCTTTAGTTGTGCTTCCTGTTTTTCTGCTCAGACAAGTTAGTGGGCTAAAAATGGAAAGTTTTCAGTCTAAAATTAGATTAGGGGACAGTAGGGATAGCATTTACAGGTATAATCAGCCTGAAATAGAAGCTGAGGCGAGGATGGGATTCTTTGTGATGCCCACACAGCCACCGCAGATAAAAACACATGTAATATTATTCAAAATATGGCTCACGATTATCAGCTGCATGAGACTTTACAAGAATGAAGAATACGTTTTGTTTATTTAGGGATCGAATGCTTTTCTGGGAGATCGATGGTGTGTCCTATTTGTCCCTGTGTGTGTGTTTTAGGTCAGTTAGAGCTCAATACTGACCCATATATATTAAACACTTCTCAAATCATCTGAAACTACAACTAATCATCTTATAATTTAGTTTAATATTAACTGATAAATATCTAATAAATCAAAACTAAAAATCAAATGTGTATAGTGTCTTAAAATATACATTTTCCCCATAAACACTAGTATAAATTTATAAACAAACAAACAAAAAAAATCTTGATGTCAAGGAAACGTTTGTTGTTGTTTGTGTTTGGGAAGAAAACAATAGAAAAGTAGGTCTACAACTTAAAAAAAAAAAAAAACACCTAAAACTAAAACCTGTTCAAAGCTTGTGTGTTGTAGATCACCGATAGACATTGTTATACTTGATCATTAAAAAACAAATATATTTAAATAGTGCAGGCTGATGCTTCAACATAAGCATATACCATTGTTTAACAACCTTGTAGCTCACTATACGTCTGTATTTAATGTTTTATGTTATCATTGGTTATCATAATTAATTTCCATATATAGGAAATACATTTTTACTTCAGAAAACCGATTATTCGAATTAAGCACCAGAGCTGGGTTAAAATTTATTCCGTTACTGATTTCATGATGAAAATTGCAGTTATTAACGTAATCTAAGATACTAACTTTAGGTAATGTATTCTGATTACTTTTTATCTAACTTTATCTATTGTCGGGGAAACACTATATATTTAATTTTTTAAGAAGTCAAAAATGTAAATATTTAAATATTTTTTGTCCAGAACTGCAAGATCAACAATTTGTGAAGTCACTGGATATGATGAAGAAGTGTTTGACAGCATGTTTCACACAGTGTTAAGTAATTTGTACAATTATTTGTTTTTAAATAGGATCTTATTGCTTGAGAGGTGCTTTTTTCCTCTAAACTGAGAAGCATGGATGAGAAATTTATTTATATATGTCAACTGGTAGAGAATTTGGAGTATCATCTCTACGGCGGTTACAACTTATTGTTAAAACTTGTCGTCTGCACACATTTTTAAGCATTGCATTTTAAAACAAGTGATTTTTAAGCCGTTGAAGCGCAATAAGCAGCAAAAGAGAACTAATGTCATTATGCATGTGCAAACCATTGCAAATATCCTCGTTAACACAGTAAGTTAGGTGTCCAGTGAAAACAATCAGATCCAATAAATTGGATCCGGGGCGGCTCTTAAAGTGACAGCAGTCTATTATTCCTGCTGTCTGTCATTCATATTAATCAAATAACAAAAGAGAATGTTCTTCACTGCTCTTGACTAAATCACTTTTGTAACTTTGATAAGAAGAAATATATATTTAACTTACACAGTGAAGAATATATGATGTACAAAGTATTTCTGAATTATTTGCTCTACTGTAGTTTCTTTTTTTGTCCTATTTCTTATAATTAGTTTCTTATTCTTTTTTTAATGTCTGACTGTTTACTTGTTTTCAGTGAGCTTGAGTTGTAGTTTTTTAGGCTTTTTGTGACACTAGTGAAAATAATTATTACATTTACATGGTATCAATATATATATATAGTTACTCACATTGTGATATTTTGGTCATGTTGCCCACCCCTACATTAAAAATTTAACATTTTAAAATGTAATATAATCTAATTACGTGTACCTAATTTTTGGAATCTTATTACTCCAGATTGCATGTAATCAGTTACTACTCAGCACTGTTAAGCACAACAGTATATATACTGAATGGTAAGCGTACAAACCGTCATCCAGATAGGCCTGATCCAGGTTCTCCTGCTTGATGGAGACTCTCACAGGACTGACGTTTCTCTGGTGCTGCACTGGCAGGTATGTCTGCTGATGGCTGCGGGCCGGAGGGGATCTCCCTGTGGTTGGGGACGCCCTCGAGCCGTACGCCTTCTGATGGGCCGTGGCGGAGCAGAGCTCTGAGACATCCAGGGTGGGGAACAGAGAGGCAGCAGTTTGGAAGCTGTCTCCCGCTATGGTGTGCTGGTAGGTGTTGGGTATGAATGCAGACACAGAGGTTGGGTGACCTGCTGCGTGAGCCGGCGAGCCGGAGAAGACTCCTGGCACCGTGTGACCCGGGAGATAGCGCATGGGTGCGTGTTGGGGGGCAGCAGGGTACGTGCAGTGAGCTCGCTGGTATGACGAGCCACCAGGCATCATGCAACCGTCTGCAAGATGACAAGAAGGAGGAGAAACGCCCATGATGGGACGCCCTGTGCAGCCTAACTGTGCGTATTGGTACTCTTCAACCGGCTCTGGTTTAATCTGTGGCACTAGAGAAGAAACATTTGGAATTAGAACATCTGGATCAGCTTAAAGACAACGGTATTTGTGCATGAAGTGAAATAAAATATGCATTTGCCCTTAGTAAACTCATTCAATTTGTAAAGTATATCTTGGTGTCATTTGTCTTTTTTTTTGGAATAACAATACAAAACATTTAATATATAACAAACAAAAATTAATAAATTAGCACGGTTCAAAACTATTTATGGTGTTGCATTTAAAAAGAAAAACGCAGGTGTATTTGATCATAAAGACACTGGAGGTTTCACCTGAGAGGGGTGTGTAGGTGAAGTTTTGAGGCTGGCTGCATCTCTTCTTCCCGTTCAGAACGTGAAATTTGACTTTGACTGGGTGGTAGATGTTGGGATCTCGATATGGAGGGATTTCCAAAAACAGCAGGTTCTGATCGGAAACACAACTTACATTTAACAGCTTTATTCAAGCCTATGTATTACCTTGCTCTCCGAATAGTCTGAAGTACTTACAGATGTGCATTTGTCTCTGTAAACTTTCGCCTCAGCTTCCCATAACTGTAAATCAACTAGAACAATGAAACAGTAATTTAAATGGTGAAAAAATAACTATGAATAATTTTTCTAACATAAGATGATAACGTATATTCTTTATGAATAACAGCATATTATTATCAGCATTTCAGAATGATTTTTCTGGAGATCATGTGACACTGGAATAATGATGTTGAAAATTCAGTTTTCATCACAGGAATCAATTACAGTTTACAATATATTCAAATAGAAAACTGATATTTTAAATTGCAATAATATTTCACAATATTCCAAAATTCAGCCTTAGTTTGAGACTTCTCTTCACAAAAAAATCCTACTGACCCCAATCTTTTGAAGGGTAGTGTACTTTTTTAAACTAAGAAGTTAATTTACAACCGCTCACAAACACATGCCCATGTGCATTCTCACTATTTAATGTTGGAAGCCACAACTAATATCTGGTCTGTGACTTCTACATGAGCAACAAAGAGAAAGTTTCATGCATAGTGGATGAAAGTCCCACTCTCCTGCTGTAACTGCTGCTCTGCAACCCTCACGTTGAGTACAGGAAAGGAAAGAGTCTCTGTGCTTGTAGAAGTTATCTGTGCAGAGCATAACCACATCCTCTCGCACCGCACTGCACACCTAAATGGAAAGTGCAGCGAAAACTCTGCTTGCGTCAGAAAGTGTAGGATGTCTCGGTGTGAGTCATGGCTGATGTATGCCATTGTCTTCAAGTTCTTCGACTCGACCTCTGCTGGACGCTGTTATTCAAAATATAATTGACGTTTTGGACCATTTTCCGGTTCTTCCACAAATAAATTCATAAAATGATTAACGATTTCTCCTTAACTGGTTTTGCATCTGTCAGTTTAATTTAATTTTGAACTTTGTCCATTTCATTTTCATGCAACTACTTCCATATGCTTTTGAATGTTTATGTACATATGCTGTGTGCTGCAAAGCAAACATTGGTTTTAAATCAGTAAACTGTGCCTTCATCTTACTGCGTTTATGTAGACTCTTAAATAATGACATTATTAAATATATGCATGCATAATAATTATAAAATGAGTAAATTATTAAGAGTAGTTTTTGATTTAGTGTTTAGCATTTCAAATTCCAATTAGACATGACAACTCGCTAAAAGGATTTCATATCAACTAACAATATATATATATATATAGGTGTTTGGTACAGAATCAGTGTCTTGACGTTATGTTTAGTGCGTAGGTGTTGGTTCTGAGGTTTCTGACGTCTTTAAACACTGACAGACAAACTGGCGGCTATGTAGATGTGTGTGTGTGTGTGTTTATGCAAGCTTTGCAAGGCTTATCTTTTTTTTTCACTCTTGTGTTGTTGCAAAGGTTGTCCAAACCATACTGCAGTCTACCATGCCAGAGGCTTATGGATCCAGTCTGGACCACCTTTTGTCATCATATGCAAAGCATATCAATACAACTTTAAACAAATCATATGTCAATTTTCTTCACAGATGGCTGATAGTGCCTTGAGAAGTCAAATATTAAAAGAGTTATATGTTGGAGCTGTTAACACGCTGAAGATCAACTTTCACCTATTGTCAGCTTTTTTGAGAGTTATTCACCCATGTATAGTGTGATTAACATCTCTCTAACTGAATTCACACCTTAACGATTAGTTTTCACTTAAACTGTAGATCTAAAATTGAAGGTTGAGTGCCTAGTATTGAATCGCATTAGAGATACAGAGTGACTCCAAAAAAGGATTTGGATACTTTGGAATAGTCAAAATGTTATTGCATCAGATTACAAAATCTAAAATCAAATGTCTTTTATTTTAGTTTATCATCTGACGCAATCCATTTTTGGAGCCACTGACGACCTCTTTGCTCTCTAGACACCCACATTAGCCACTGAAATACACATTGGTTTACCATTACACTTATGATCAAAACAAGAGTGACCAAGCCTCTCACTGAAGAGTTTTACTCACCATGTGTTTTCTCAAAGAAGATGACTTTGGACTCTGATGTGAAGTTCTGGCCCCTAAGGATCATCTGCGGTCCACCCAGAACCAAACAGTGGTCCAAGTCATGATGATCTACCACTGGATGCTCATGAGCAGACCTTTGAGCTGTAACAAACCCGCGGGAATCATGCATTTAATATTGAAAATATGATATTTGACCATTCTGATATCATCAGCATCGTGATTATGCCTGATTGGCCAAATAACACATGCACATTCTGTATGGTGCCACAGATTTTTAAATAAATATTTTATATATATATATATATATATATATATATATATATATATATATATATATATATAATATTAAAGCAAATTTACAAAATGTCATGTATTAAAAAAGGTAATAATAATATAAAATTATGGGGTTGGCCACATTTTATAAATGCAAAAAACATGCATTAAAATAGTGAAAAGTTTTAATGCATACAGCATTCAATAGTCTGTGAAGTCACTTGGAGAGAGATCCACTGGCCGCTGGGTTGAGGAACATGGACACGGAAGACCATTCTCACTCGTGTGTTTTTCCGTCCCACATCTGTCTCTCCTTTCCTCAGCTCAATGTCTGCATTTCTCAGTTTCAGGATACCAGCACAGTCAACTCTAAAATGTGAATGAACAATTATCAGGCAAACAACTGTTTTTTTGTTTTTTATCACTTAATGTTCCTTTTTTTAATCAATTCTGGGCTTCTTTTTATATTATAATAATGGAAATTATCGACTACCTATTTAAATAAGATACTATTTGGGCTATTTGACACTCTTTTTTTATAGAATATTTCTCCAGGTTTATTATTGGAAGTCAGTTTCAGGCACATACACTAAAGTCTACAAAACTGCTGCTGAATATATTTTCACCATTACTGACCAAGAATGTTGCTATCCAATAGCAGGTAATGTTTTTACACTATATGAGGTAAGTTGCCATAAAGAAAACCTGCCATAATAAATGCATGTTATAAGCTATTTAATGGCTTTATCTAAATATTACATGTAATATATATATATATATATATATATATATATAAATATAAAATAAAAGTTACTGTTTTTGCCAAAAAAAATAGTTTGTAAGACGAAATTCACAGATTGCAGAAATAGGCATTTAAAACCACTGTTGTATTTGTGCAATTGTATATTTGGCTCAAAACCTCATAGCTATTAACATGCAGCACTCGTGACAACTTGCCCCAGTTGTCTTTATGAGATATCATTATCTTCTTACACAGCTCTCATGTTCTCCTTGGGTTCCAGTGGCACCTCTAGGATCTTGGTTCCGTTCAGCATTCGTTCCTGACTGTTGGTGGAGACGGTTTTGCCGGTGATGCGGTGGACCTGGTAGAAGGCATGAGGTCTGAGGTTCCTGTCGTCAGCCGTGCCGATGAAGATCTGTAGAGCCAGCGGCTCGGTCCCGGTGTACCCTCGCAACTGAGACAGTTCATAAACCACAGTTTATATCTGCATAGTATGCCAACAATCAAAGTATGAACTAGCATTTGAAGATAAACTGTTAATAAAAATACCATTGTGGTTGCATTAAAAAAGTGCCTGCATTTGTGTCTCAATGCAAATTGTTTACAGTAAATGTATGAAGTCATTTATCTTCACTTCCAACAGACACAATGCTGATACTCTGGGTGAGATATGCATATAGTTGAGAGAAAGGTTAAGTCAGTATAGATGATATGACATATTGGCTCAGCGATAGTAATGACAAAAACACGGATCCTCATTTTCCTAAATGTGGACATAGCACTTTGCGCCGTAACAGGGAAATAATGTCACAACAATCGTTGCATTATCTCTCTCTCTCTCTCTCCTCTTGTTTCTGTTATCAAGCTCTTCACTGACAGCCGTCTCAGTTTCGCCGACACACTTTCAATCGCTCTCACAAACTTTCTCACACATTTTTACATGCAGCGGTTCTCGAGAATTGTTATATTGGCTCCCCACGCATGCTTACAAAACCAAACAAAACCAACCTTTCTGCCCTCCCACGACTTTGACTTTTCTTCTAAATACGCAGAGTTGTCCTCGATTTACCTGAACGACAGGATGTCCTCCGGAAGATGCTTTGACGGCCCCTCGGCTGCCCTCGGTCTCGTAGTGGGCCCGGTGGTGCTGTCTGGGTTGAACCTCTATCCTGAGCTCATAATGCTCAGTGCTGCTGGGAAGAGGCCATTCCAGAGCAGGCAACGCAGCCACTGGCATACTGAGACATGAGATACTAGTCAGTCACAATAAACATCACAGATCACCTCTGGGAACTAAAAATGCATAGGGGCCACAACTAGATGTGCAAAAACTGTAATGTGATGCATAATGATAATCTGGCATTCGTACTGCACAAAGTGAGATTCTAGAAGAGACACATGTAAACTTGAGAACTTTTGAGAGGGGAAAAATGTTATCGCATCACAAATGTATTATGGTCATGGTTATAATTATAATACAATAATTATATACAATAATTGCTTGTGTATTTATTTTATTTTTTTCATTTGAACACACTTAAAACTAAAGGTTCCATAAAAAAAAAAAAACATTTCTTAGTATAAAGAGCCGCTAAATTATCTGAAGAAACTTACTACTACTAAAACAAACCTTTTGTGCAATCGAATGTTTACAGGTGTATTAAATGTTCTTCATTGAACTACTGATGCCAATAAAGGACCTTTATTTTTGGTGGATAATGGCTGTTAAATGGACAAATGTAAGTCTGTTGCTTTGTCACTGGATCGATTATATCATACCTACAAACCCCTGCGAGAGCCTGACTGGACCAGTTGGCAGGCATGAAATAGCACGATTCCACAGCCAATTCTTTTTTAACTTCCGGCATGGGTGGGAACATGCCCACGTGGCTCTCCGTGTAGACAGCATACTCTAGATTAGATCGGACAATCTTAGTAGGGATTGGTTTGGTCAAGCTGTGGCCGAGGCTGTTCATGGAATCCTCCAAGTTTGCCAGAGGATAGAACTCGGTGGGCTCGTCCCGGCCAAAACGGGGGCTTTGAGATCTCTGTGTCTCGTATTCGGCGTAAGTGCGCTTCCCCTGCGGAGAAGCCGAGCGAGAGCGTGGAGAGGTGGGACGGCGGTCCAGGAAGTTGTCTTCTGTGATGCTGGTGCGAGGCGACGTGTTGGGAGAACCAGACGCATGGATGGCCTGCATCATCGGGCATAGGATGGCTTCGGTCAATCCGGCTAGCGTTCCTTCACCAACACCAGGAGAGATGCACGGGGAGTATGTTCCAGGAGAATAGCCATCTGAATGCCAGCTGGTAGACGAGGTGCTGCTAGCCGGACTGAGGCACTGGCTCTCCCTGTAAGGGATGTCTAGCCGAGTGATGTTCACAGGGTTGGTGTGGACATGGTCATGCTGGTACAAGTCAGGACAGGTGATCTCAATTCTCGGGCCGTTGGCTTGGGGTGCTCCAGTCATGGAGGGGTGTCTATAATCAGATTGCCCATACGTGAGAAGGTCATCGGTAGGGAGATGGTGGGGAAGCTGGCACGCAGACTCCTCATCGTACAGAGACGGGTCTTGATAAACGATTGGGGAAGTTTGATTGGTACCATGACTGGAGGGGATGCCAGCGTCATCAACTAATAACAAATGGGAAAACACATTAACAACCATCTTACCACCTTTTAGCTGTGTATAATACTATATGTGACCCTGGAGCACAAAAGCAGTCTTAAGTCGCTGGGGTATATTTGTAGAAATAGCCAAGAAAAAAAAAACATTGTATGGGTCCAAAATATCGATTTTTCTTGTATGCCAACAATCATTAGGATATTAAGTAAAGATTATGTTTTATGTTGTAAATTTCCTACTGTAAATATATCAATACTTGATTTTTGATTAGTAATATGCATTGCTAAGAATTCATTTTAACAACTTCAAAGGTGATTTTCTCAGAATTTAGATTTTTTTGCATCCTCAGATTCCAGATTTTCAAATAGTTTTATCTCAGCGAAATATTGTCTTATACAAATAAAACAAAAGCTTATTTATTCAGCATTCAGATGATGTATAACTCTCAATTAGACTGGTTTGTGGTCCAGGGTCACATATTAATCAAATTGGATGTATATATATATATATATATATATATATATATATATACATATATATATATATATATATATATATATATATATATATATATATATATATATATATATATACATATATATATATATATATATATATATATATATATATATATATATATGAATGTTTCCTGTAAATAAGTAGGCTACATATTTATTTGGGTTCACACAATGTATCTACTCCAACTCTCCAAAGCAAAATAGTAGCAATAATAGTAATACAATACAATAAAATAAAATAGTAATAGAATTTAATTCTTTGAATTATACTGGAGTAGCATACCATAGTACATAGTTATAATGCAGTACCATACTATTATAAAGTATCATTATTGCATCATACTTCTCTTTTTGTAAGGAACACGATTAATACTTTGACAGTTATTTCTTTTGTATGCAATTAAAAACACGGTCAGTTATAGAGGACAGAAAAAAAAAACACTTGTTATGGGAGGAAAGCATGTCAAAAGTTCTAAAATGATTAGTAATAATTAGTGGCACCCACTAACCTTGGTCATCTGGAGGTAAATCGGGTTGGTTGTACAGGAAAAGTAATGGAAAGTCCAGTTCTTCTTGACCGTCGATGTTTTCGTATAAATTACTCATTGGGCAAGTTTTCAAGCCAATGTTCCCTCAGTAAAAGTGATTTAAAAAGACAAAAAGAAATAACGAAGTGTCAGTCCCTCGCGCGCTACTAATGATTCGCTTGCGTGCGTGTGAGAGCGCGAGAGATGCTGCGCAGCTTCCTGTTTGAAAACAAAAAAAACAACAACTCAAACCTCTGCGTGTGAAACTATGAATAGGCCTACAACAAAGATGTATACGATTGTTTTGTGACAAAGTAACAGAAAATGGTTCTCAGTGCTGCAGAACCCGCGAATAAGAACTAACAAACAAAAACAAAAAGACGTTCAATCTTAAGAGAACATAGATATATTGTAATGCGTGTCTAATTCAGTATTTAAGCAAAACATATTTTGACATGATGTTTATGCTTTCATTGTGCTGCTACTCGTTTAAAACCCTTATAGTTTAAGATGTTAATACAGTCTGTTATGGGAATTATTATTTTACCTTTAGACTCTTAAAGGCGCCGCGTATATTTTTTAAATGACAGGTGCAAGTCTCTTTGTTTTTACAGTGATTCCTGTCGTTTACACCTGTCCATCCTCACCTTATAAGGGTTCTTAGTAACAACAATGGCTCCATCTGCTGGACTGACCTTTGAAAGCGTCTGTTTAATCAAAATGAGCACTTGACATGACATTTCCAGCAGTGTAACAGACTACACTGCATCGAAAACACATCCCACTGCAGGAAGTGTGCAATTAAAAAGCATTTTCAAATATATCAGTATTTCAGTAAATAAACGCCAATTAAATAGTATGTTCTAACCTCCCCAAAGTTTTGTTTCAATTGCAAAATAACCTATTATTTAATATAGAATTATAAGTCATGTGCATTTGGGCAATTCGTAAATAAATAAATAAATTGCATGAATTTTAACTGTGTTTTCCTTTTACTTTAGGTCTTTATATTTAGTTTGCATTAATTTATTTACTCTTTTATTTGAGGTTGCACCCACAGCATGTACGGGTCTGAACAATATGACTTTTTTCCAGTATTATTTTCTTGCATCACACATGCCACCATCTTTCTCCTTTTTATCTCACGGCTGCATGCTTCGATGGTCGTTGACAGTCAGTGCTGTAAGCCTACCAATATAGGCTTGTTAATAGTACACCTATCATGCTGATAGTATTTAAAAATCTGTAAATTATGTCCATAATCTGTATATTTATTGTGCTTTTGTAACATATTATAGACACTGTACATGCTTATTGCACTTCTGGTTGGACGCTTACTGCATGCATTTCGTTGCCTTTTACCTTACATGTGCAGTGACAATAAAGTTAAATCAAATCTAATGTAGTTGTTTTTGCTGTGTCATCCGCCATGTTAACTGATTTAATCATGTTATTTCACAGTGTTACTGTCAGGGGTTTACAGTGTAAACAAAAAAGCATTCTAGACAATATTAAAAAACACATGTATTTCTTAAAATACACTATTATGCGTTATGACCTTGTATAAAACGAAAAAGAAAACTAAATAATATCCTCATCAATTAATATGCACGGTAGATTTAATATGCGCTATATGAGTTTATGTGTTTCTGTGGAGGAAATCAATGTCTAAATTATTCTTGCGTGCCTGAAAAACAACCGAGTCAACGTGAAAGGAGCCTGTCGATCATCACCGTCTTCGGTGCTCACGTGCGTCCGGTAAGAGAAGTCAAACGCGTTAGTTCGGAGCTCGCGCTGGCTCCTGTTGCCACAGCAACCACTGAGGATAAATCCGTGCAGCTTCTGATGCTGGAGCATTACCGCAATGAGGGGGATGTAGCAGTTGTGCTCGGACAGATGGGACCTCGAGATTGACTGTGACTCACCACAAAGCGACGAGAAACGGAAAATGTGGCGCTTATAGTCGACTGTTATGATATTAGATGGAAGAGGCTGGAAATCAAGACCTGAGGGTGAGTGTCATTGCGATAACTGCGGATTATAAACGTTTACAGCTTGTGTTATAAACCTTGAGTCTTGTCATTAAATTATTAATTTACTTCAAATGTTTATACGCATTTTCAATGCATAAACAACAATTCGCCGTAACGCATTCGATGGACATATATCCGCGACTTTTTCTAAAGGCAAACATGTGATGCAAATTAGTTTTAATAATTAATCATATTTATCCAAACTGTCATTTAAATACTAAAACGGCTTATGAGATAGAAAAGCGACGACGCGACGTAAAATCGTCAAGTAGCCATCGTATTGCTCGCCGCGACAGATATAGTTATTGGCCACAACTTGTGTTTGTTTAATGCCAAAAACTAAATTTGTTTTATAATATCAGAACATTTTCTTGTTCTTTAATAAAAAAAGAATTCATAAAAAAAATACATGTTGGATCTAAACCAGCGATCGACATTAAAATAACAGCTAGTGAATATTATTGTTGCTAAATGACGCAAAATAGTGATTACTGTTGCTGTGAGACTGTTGTTGAAGTTGTATTAGTTTGAGTAGCAGCCTAATATGAACAGTATCTGAAATAAACAGCTAATTAAAGGTAGGCTAATTAATTTGCTTAGTTCTTCCTGTCATTTATCGGTTGCCAACCGGCTCCATGAAAAAACCATTGCATCTCTCATAACTCTCAACTGATGGATGTGGAAATTAGTCAAACTTTTTCTGAGAATGAGTCTGCACCTAAAAATGATTAATGAATAAAATAAATATAAGTCTATCTCTTTTATTACAGTATGCACACATCAGTCGTCAAGAGCTGTTTGAATGATTTGAAGAGTTATTGCATTGAGCACAAGATATCTAACAGTACCAGACTCCTCACTAATGAACTGTGAATACAGTCCTTGAGAGAGTGAGAGAGTCTTAGCATGTTATATAAAGTCTTATGTGGAGGATGAATTGTAATTACCTCACTAAAAAGCCTCTTGAATGCCATCATTAATAGTCCGCCACTTTAAAGAGTTGGTGCTAGATGCAAGACACAATCATATTATTAAAACGATTAATGTTTAAAAGCATTAGAGTTGCACAAAAGGATCCAATTGTAGCTCTCATGAAAAAAAACATGCAAGAGTCTTCTAAAGATGGACAGACTCTAAGAAGAGCTTTTCACCTCAACCCCAATTATACTTATTTATGGCGACAGTGTTCAGCCTTGGCAATGTTCCTGATTGCAAAATGTCATGTCTTGGCAAAACCCAGCGGTCACTTAAGGATGGGTTGATAATTTAAGACTTTTAGTGACATTCTCTCTTCCAAATCTGGGTCCACAAATAGCTGTACCCCTTCTTCCAGGACTGAGACAGGGTCACTGTAAACTAGGTCACTGGTTACCTGTGAGGATGGTCTGCTTCATACCTGCGCTTCAATGAATAGAATGGCTAACTTGCATGTGAAATCTTCACTGAGCTGTCACACTAAATCAGAAACAACAACTAAAAAAAAACAAGCACTTTTTTTTTTTTACTGCATGGCCAGAAGTGACGGAAAATAAGGCTCTGCTCCAAAACGAAACTGGTTTTAAAAGAGACCTCACTACTTATTTGTATCTATAATAATAAATTTGTAGATTGTAGCTTAACCGCAACTCTTTGTTACTGTTTTTAAAAGCTTTTTTAACCCATAGAGCTGGTCTGAAAATGTATCTGTAATGCTACTCTAGCAGTTTATCTTCATTACTTTCCTTGTTTTGCTGGAGAGCCTGATATCCTTCCGTTCAGTTGTCAAGACAAAGGTACATTTAGTGCTGATGTCCGGATGGCTCCGCTGGGTGCGATGAGTTACTGTCAGTTCTGGCAGAAATTAAATTACTGGTCAAAATGAAATGACAGGAGATTTATTTACGTGTAGTGCATTCGGTCTCATTAGTTTTGCACAGAAATCAATAGGAGCATCGTTTACTGATAATACAACACATTCCTTTCAAGATTTGTTAAACTAGTTGCCAATACTACTTTCTTAATACACATCCCAGATCTTATTTTAAAGTTCACATTATAAAAAATGCTTTGTTGTCAGTCATATGGAACAACATTTTGGCTGACATCACCAGGCCACAAAACTACTGCCATTATTGTTATAGGTAATGTAGCTTTTCTAGAATCTTGCCAGCAATTTATAGCTGTTTACTGAAACAATAGCAACTAACAAGAAATAGGAAGAATTGTTACCAGTTATATATGAAGAGATGCTCTTGAGGATGAACTTGACCTTTAGCTTCCACCTCCCCGTCAAAAGCCTGGTGGCTTTTCAGAAGGGTTCCTGATGGATAAAATGGATAAAAGCCAATTTCTAACTAACTGAATAGGAGTTATTCTTGGAAATACATCACATTACAGTGCCTTCTGTACCTTCTTGCAGAATTTAGTTTCAGTCCTGATACACTCCTGTAATTCTCAAGCATTAATTACACATCTAATGTGCATTTTGTGGCACTAGTGCAAAAAGCGTCCTGTCTAGGAACTGAAAAAGAGAAGAAACATCTGCTTTATTCCAACTAAAATCACTTGAAAACACACCACATCATAACAATGCAAGGAACATCCCAGGTGAACTCTGGGGGGCATGAGGGTGGTCCGTTATCTAAAAGTTATTGCACTTTATTTGAATGCATCTAAAAGGAAAGAGATAGACCTGATTATTTGTTTTTAAAACAGGCTTTATCGGCATATCTAACTGAAATCAGTCATCTGTTGGTTTGTAAACATAAGTTGTTAGCCTGTAACCACCAGTTTGACTTAAAAGACTGAACAGTGATGATTAACATATGCATCTAGGGTCTCAATTCAGAGAATCATTATAAGTATTTTTTTTAACCCATTTAAACTTAACATGGAGTTATTATATATCATAGAGAGTGTTTAATTTAATGAGTTAAAAATAAAGGTTTATGTGTTCAAACTAACAATGAAAATAAGAAGCGTTTCAGAAGGCCTGCATGCTCCTCAAAAGGCTGACGTAAACATTGGAGCAGGCAGGTGAACTGGTATTATTTATGTAACCCACAGGACCAGGACACAGATGGTGTTTTCCTGTGAACGCCCCTTGCATCTTTATTTCCGCTTCTCACACAAACACATAGCCTACACACAGACGCAATTATCTCCTGTGGTTACTGGCACTACAGGTCACCCAAGCAAGAAGATGACAAACACCAACTGACACATTTCACTTTTATCATTTTTCAAATTCAGTTATTTTAGAAACAGTACACTTTAGATATCCTGAACGGAAAATGAGCTAAGTAAATAGAAATTGATTTTTCATTACAGAGCTCAGTATTGAGAGTTTTCGAGAGTATCTCAATAAACGTTCGCTTTACCTAAAAAAAAAAAAAAAAAGAATTGATAAAATAAAAATGAATTATATTTTGTATAAAGACAATAAAACTTAATTTAAGACCAATAATAATTTTTGCATTGAGATTTTCATGAAAATTAAGCATTTTTTTCCTCCATATTTCTCATGACTTATATGAGTTAATGAGAATTTTTACATTTCTTTTAGTTTTAATTCCCATTATTCTTAATGGTTGTTTTAATTAATGTAATGTAATGTAACTAATTACTATACGTTCTTCCCCTCACATATAAAAATAAAGAAAATGGTCCTAAAAATTATTTAAAAACTAATTCGTTTTTCTTCATGTTTCTGACAGGTTTCGTAAAACATGGTGCATAAGACATGGCCCATAAATCGAAGTATTAACTAATTTAGGCCGATGCATATGTTTGCATTTCTAGGCTACACCTCTTCAGTTTTCTTGCCAATGTTTTTCTAAAGCCAACATGATGATAAATTCAGATCCAGCTCATGAATTTCAGCAATACACAAATTGCATTTAAAAATAGACCTTTTATTTACAAGCCACTGAAAACTACAACCATGTCTGCAGCCAAGTATAATGCATTTAATATATTCCACTGCAACTGTACTGATTACTCAGCTAAATGTAGATGCACCCTTAGCATGTATTGACTCGCTGCCGTTTTAATGGCAAATAAATTCTGTATGACGGATGCGTTCTTTTAACCTTCACTCCTTTTGCTTCATCTTGGATGTCAGGTTTGACCAACTGGCTTTTATTCAACAGACTCTGCTGCCATTTATATGAGCGAGCCGAGGAACCCTTAGAGACAAGCTGCCATACAATGTCAAAGTCATAATTTCAGTGCATAACTGCATCCTTGACTGTTGGACACGAGTGTGTGTGAGTGCGTGACAGTCCTTATCAAAGTCATCAAGGTTGGGGGGGGCTGTATCCTCTAGCACTGCACGCATGCTATTTATAGACTGGCTTCAGATTCGAACAACCTGTGCATTGAGACATGGAAAGAGAGAGAAGGAAAAACTTTGTAAGGTTTTGTAGTGGGAAATTAAAATTTGCATGTTAACATACACTTGCATCACTTGTTTGCCTCTCTGTCATATCAGAGTCACGTCCACAAGGAATCAAGAAAAACAGGAGCTAATTAAATATAGACTCCGTTGGCCTTTGCTTGAATGGCTTGCCACGCCTTTTACTGGAGCAAATAAGGATCTCCTTTAGCCACTATTTTAGCCAAACATTTTAGCAAATGTTCAATGAAACATACATTTTGTGCCATATACAAGGATGTAACCAAATATAGGGGATAAAGGTTTAGTCTACAACTATCCACTAGCCTTAATATTGGGAGGAACAACTATATGCATGCTTTCTGTCACACACGCCCACCCCTATGTTGACATCTATACACCTGATAGGAAGGGCTTGATGAATGCAAAGGGTTTTTAGCGCTGCTGGCTCAATGACACTAGAAGGGTTTTACTCACACAAGGTAAGAACAGAAATCAAGCTATTCACTTTTGCATTCTTCAGATCTACTGAAAAATGTGTTAACATTTCGCATTTTGCAAACAATTATATTCTTATCTAAATAACACGTCTGTGTCTTCTCTCATTTTTTTTGCAGAATGAACAAAGTGCTTGGAGGGACAATGTGAGCATTCAGAGTTGAAGGTTATAATCAAGTGTAGCCATTACTGGAAGAAAATATCTGGCAGTATTCAGGATGATTCTGCTGACTTTATCTGAATTAAAGAATTCTTCCTCCTCATTCTAGAATCAGCGATGGATAACAAGGCAAAAACACACTCCGTGTCCAGATTCTGATTTCAAAGGAACTGGCAGATGCTTGCTATGGAATATTTTTAGACCTCTCTGATGTCAACTAACTTTATTTCTTTATTGCTTCTTTAGTTTTGTCTTTCTCTAAACCATGCTGGAAAACCCAAATAAGTTATTTAATTGAGTGCGGACAGTGAATGGAGATCGTCATTTAGCATGCAATGAATTTCTCAATTGTGTTTTAGTATAATCTGCTTGTCATTTATACATCAGGGTTTCTTAACATGGACATATGTATGATGTTAAAAAGCTTTCCTTCAAAACTTTGCTTTTGTGGATTTCTAATCAGCAGTATATGCAGCAAGCTTTTGAAATGATGAATTAAAACAATCCTTTTTGGTGAAAAACACAAGGCAGAAAAACAAGGGCTACCAAGGACGGTGCTCAGGTGCTGCTCCTATAGCATACAAAAATTTGCTTAATTTGAACATTTGCACCTGCTTCCTGACTATTTCACTCCTCTCAGCTGTGGCCAAGCTTCATCTCTCAAGATGAGCCAGAAGTCAGACTCAGACACTGAGAGCTCCCAGGCACCGGTGATTTATACGGTGGAGGAACTGGAGTGCAAGATCTGCTACAATCGTTTTGACACACGAGCCCGCAAGCCCAAGGTGTTGAGCTGCTTGCACCGGGTCTGTGCCAAATGTCTAAAGAAGATGGTGGAGCTGGACTCGTCTCCGAGCATGATCAGCTGCCCCTTCTGTCGCCATGAGACTCATGTCCCTGACGAGGAGATCTGGTTGCTTCAAGATGACAGCAACATTTTGGCTATTCTGACTTACCAGGACCGGGCTCGTAAGAGCGGCACCACACCCAGTGGTGAGGTCCTTTTGACACCCAATAGCCTAAGTGGAAGCGAGCAGGCCCATAGCTCGTCCGACTGCCTCGTCATCACAATCATGGAAATCCCTGGAGAGTCACAGTCCTCTGACTCTATGAGCATGTTGAACATGGTGCGGTTGTATAGGACGGCCAGTTTGGACTCCTTGCCTTGCCACCTGCCTGTGCAGAAGTGTCGGGCTTGGACGTCTCATTCAGTTCCTCGCTTTTTGATGGGTTTCCTCTGCTTGGTCTACTTTAGCTCACTGCCACTGGGGATCTACTTGCTGATGATCCAGCAGCTCACGATGGGAGTGATCTTGGTCAGCCTGGTGCCCTCCACCTTGGTCCTTTGCGTGTTCTATGGCTTCTGCCAATGTCTGTGCCATGAGATCATGGAGGCCATCGCCACATAACAACCTACGTCAGTCCTTGGGCTGATCTTTGAACTAGCAAGACCTGTAAAAGAACAAAAGCCAAATCACTGATGCATATCTACTAATACCAGACACCGCATTTTTTCCGTCACACCAGATTATACCAGCATCTACCAGTGAACTCCTTGTAACTCACATCACATTGTATGCAGGGCCAACTGTACTTGACGTTAGCAGTTAAAGCTGGATGTATTGATTTTGGACTGCATCAGATCGCTGTGGTTTTGTATAATGTCTAGCTCACCCAATGGGTCTTCAACAACTGTGATATAAATAACACGCAACAGAGAATGAAGGCCTTCCACACTGTAATATGGAAACCACTGGATGTGTTCAACAATACTAGATGAATTTGTTTGTTTTGTGTTATCTTCTGCATATCTGTGGCATAATTTCAATCGTCTCAATGTTCTCATTGAAGTTTCTAGTTGCCTTTGTAAGGCATGTCAATGGCCAAGCTGTAATGTATATGTAAAATAAGTGAATTTGTGTTTGTCATTGCTATGAGAATGAACAAATACTTTAAAGCCACCCATTAGATATTCAATAAAGAATCTTCCATATCTAATAGAACTCCAGATTATACTGTGAAGTACACTTACCATACTTGATCACTGTTTGAGTATCCACCTTTGTCCTACGTCCCATGATGTTTTGCGCAAATAATGGGAGTAACTTCTGTTTACACTAAACAATCAGCAAAAAGTTCGCTCTATGAACGCAAAAAGAAAGAAAACAAACTGGGTACAATGAGGTGACATTATTTTACCCAGCCTTCAACCATTGGTCATTAAAAGTATAAAAATGAAATGTATTAAATAAATAAAAAATGTAAGTGTTAAAGCAAAATACTTTTAACATTCCATGAATAACTCCTTAAGATCCTCCTTCTATCCGCAGCAATGTTACAGATGTGTTAAATATAATTATAGGAAAATGTGTCTTCTTAACAATTACATTTAACAGCTTGTGTGTGAAAACAAACCTGGAAAGAGACACGAGGATTTGGGAAGGATTATTTGTAGCGCGGACTTATGATTTGAAATTATTTGTAAAGTTTTCCTTGTTAGGAAAAAGGTGGATAGTAATGAAAAAGGACAAAAAAAAAAAAGGATACATTGGATTCTTTACAATTGGCATCTTAAAATGTAATGAATTTAGTAATTAATGACTCTTAATATAAAAAGGAAATACTCTCCAACATCACAATTTTAAGTGTGGGAAGTTGATTATAATTATGACTGCTGAATTATGTTAGTGCCTATTACAGCTTTGCTGTTTTGTTAACTGAATGAGCTAATATTACTGGTGTTGCTCAGGAGATTGGACCCATGGGTGCATACATGATGCATCAAGCGACGCACAGCCTTCAAACAAGCCCAAATAACCACAAGGGAGTCAATAAAGGATCTCCATCTGTTCCTCCACAATACCGTACCACTCTCCCTGTGGACAATTAACTTCACATAAACCTACCACTCTCCCTGTGGACAATTAACTTCACATAAACCTACTTTGCACAGCACACACATTATTAAACACACACACACTCCCACAAGCACACATATATACAACAACACATAGAAATTCATTATGCATGGTTCTCTTGATTGAAAACATTTTCCTCCAAACACTGCATGTGTTTCTGAGAAAAAAGAACTTTGACAATGATCTCCAGCGCAAGGTAATCTGGGAGCATGGACTGCACAGTTTGGGCCTAATTTTAACAAGTGTCCCTTAAGACCGGCCTCTATAAAAGCTTTGGAAAAAAGAACATAGCTGAGCATTCAAATACAAGGAGGTTGGCAGAAGTGTCTCCAACGGATGTAATCACACTTAAAAACAGGACTGTCAAAACAACTCGCAAGTTTCTAAAGGCTATGAAACCAGACGGATTTCTTTGAGGCTCAGTTACCAGTAAGTGACTTTTTTTCTTTTAGAAAATTGTAGGCATACAAATGGGTGTAGCCTCTTAATGTAACATTATCACATTAAAATTATATTAGAAATAAGGCAAAATGTGTTTCAAAGTGGTACAACCATACATAAAAGAGAACTTAAGAAAAATTATTAACCAGGATAATGAAGGTGGCAAATAACTTGTGTTTAAGCAAAATAAATGGTTATGGTTTATTAATTTAATTAGATCGAGAAAAAAAACAAGATTAAACATTTTCCCATCATCTAGTTAAGACAAAATCTACGCCATATATAATTTCAAATATTTTAGTTCAGAATAGGCCAGACCAATTCTGATATTGAGACCAACAATAACTCTTAAATATTCTGCAAAGTTTAGGTCGTTCACCACATGAGTGGTAATGAATCACTGGTGGCAGTCGGTGGTGGAAATCCAAACCAGAAAGAGGCAGGTGAATGAATGCGAGCGGGCACAGGCCGCCCTGAGCAAAGTGACAGCCTGCTTCCAGCAAATGGCCAACTCCTTGGAGAGCAACATGGATAGGAGCTTCCTTAGAGAGGAGCTGGAAGAAACCAGGACAGCAGCTCATAAAATATTCTCAGGTAAGACTGGACAAGAACAAACAGAAGACAAGCAAGAAACAGTTTGCCAATGCTAGTGGTGCAGAAGTTTTCAATTGCCCTTTTAGTATTTTTCTGCACTGCAAAAACTAATGGCTGGCCATATTCAATTACGCCACATTCAAGCTGTTGAGACTTGACTTGATAGACTCATGTTTCAGGGCTTCACCGGAGGCTGCTAAGTCTGCTGACAGAAATGGAGCAAGGACAAGAGGACAAAGAACAGGCTGAATGACTTTGGGTGATCTTCTTGTCCAGTTTGGAAAACTTCCAGCAGGACCTACAGAAGGTCAAAGTCTTGCGAGAGTCATTCCCTCTGATCCAGCACAAAGAGCGACAAGCCCTCATCAACGCAGGTTATGTGGGTGGAACTTCGGAAATGGCAGCTCGGGCAGCCATAGTGCAAACACCATGGTTATCAGTAGAGGAGACTGCAAGCCCAGACCTGAAGCAGCACATAATGGAGATTAATGTTCAGCTTGAAGAAATGTTTCAAAGAGTTAATATTCCACTGTGGTCTATTGAACCCACACAAAAAGCCTGGGTAGAAGACCCAAGAAAGTAGGCAAGAAGAGGATGAAAGCTTGGAAGACATCATGGAAGTGGAGGTGGTGTCTCAAAATAATACATTAGGTTGTTGCAATCACCACAACTGCAAAGTAGGCTGTCTACTATGTCTGCTTAGCCAAGTTCTGACACTAGGTTAAAAGACAAGTTTTGAAATTGAGACACTCTACAATAGCTTTCCTGTCCAATAACATTGGTTACAATAGTTGACCATAATACTCTGAAAACACAACATATATCAAAAAGAGAAAGAAAACAAATCCCTAACACTGTGCATGATTAGTTTTCTTTATCCTATAGTTTTGATCTTTTTGGTCCGTCTCCTACGCACCCATCAATTGTCATTGGGTGTCCAGAGATTGATTGTTCATATACGATTTCAAAAGTGAAATAAAATTCATTCTGGTCGTATTTTCCCTCCCTTTACTCCAATAATTAGCAAAAACTCAATTCAATCAGCATTTTATTTAGGACAACATTGAAAAATATACACAGAAACCCAATACAGAAAATGTACATTACAAACAAGAAAACAGACACAGATAAAACAAGAGGCAGATGTTAATGTTCATGGTCAGTTCTTGTAGGTTGCGTGCAAATGGGCTTTGAATGCTGCAACAAAAAGGATTAAAAATCCATTAGACGCATTATTTACCAAAACACTGAACTACAAACAATTCTCAAAAAATACTGCAGTTTCAAACAACTGCTTGACTCTGGCATGATCGGTTACCTTCCTGGTCATCCCATAGTTCAGCAGCTGCAGAGTTCATTGGACTATCATTGTTGGGTTCTAAAAGCAAACATTCATGAGTACAATAATCCAGACAAGACAGCTAGTGAATTACTTAAATCAGAACAAACCTGCTACTTTATATTACAGGGGAAAGTAGTTGACCTTACATTAATTTATTAATCTGAATAACAGTATTCCATTTATCAGCATAATCATAATGTCCAAAGTTTGTTTCATGTTATGGTTTAATTTCAATTAAACATCCTGAAGGTTGTGGCCAGATTTAAACTCATGAATCAAGTGTGGAATATAAGTGAGTTTTGCTCGGCACTACTCGTATCAAAAGCATAACCTACCTCCTAATAAACTCTGAATGGACAATAGAATGGAGCGGACATCATATAGTGCAGACCACTTGTCCTTTAAAATGTCTAGGCAGATGAAGCCATTCTCATCAACATTTGGGTGGAAACAAGTAGTGACGAATTTCACCCGAGGGGCATTGTAGGGGTACCCACTAGGAAACTCCAGGGAAAGTTTGTACCTCAAACCTTCATAAACCTGAGCAGGGACAAAAAAATAGATGGTTTTAAGAATAAATCTTATCTAGATAAGCATATTGCATGTAAGAAAACCATTTTGTGGGGAAGAAAACCGTTGTTCTTACCGTTCCTTGAGCTCCATCTATTGTGCCAATCCATTTGAAGAGATTGTCAGACTCTGGAAATGCTGAAATGCCCTTGTCTCCTGACATCTGCATTTAACAATGCACCGAGTTAAACTACAGTTACAAAGGCCAAACCAAATAACAGCTGTACAAAAAGTTCTTACCATTAGCGTCATCAGCTCTTGCTGAAGCCTACGCAGGAAGAGGAAACATTGACAATTAACATGAATAATTATTTAAAAAGAAAAAGCACTAAAATTATATATAAAGATTTTAAATGCCAGTCTTTGTTATTTCAGATGCCAAAATTAATGCAAATATGGTATTAAAAACAGTGAAAGAAATTTAGAAAATAGCGCCTAATAATGTACAAGAAGCCCTAATGGATTTCCAATCAAACTATACTACTTATGAACACCAATAATGTAAACGTTCCTGTTGGAAATCACAACACATTTAAAGGATTTTAAACCGCAGAGTTATTTCTATAACATAGAAAGATAATCTATGTATTGTTTGAATACGCTGAATACTTTTGGAACAATTTAACTTAACAGTATAATTGGGGGACTACAATTTTCTCAGAATCATGCGTTACTCAGAATTAAATTTCTTGTGATTCTGCCGTTATTACAAGTTCAATTAACAGTTCTGACAGATGAGCAGAACTCTTCATTGACACGGTTTAATTCCAGTGCAATAAACAGTATTTCAATACAAATACTGTTTGAATTAATAATACACTTTTCTCAACCGAAACTAAAAGAATAAACAACTGTAGTGGTTACAGAAGCATAATTATTTGATTCCTTAAATGTACTTCAAGTTAGGAAATAAATCCCGAAAGGAATCACAGATGCATTACCAAAAAAGGCCAGTGTGTAACACATAGAAGCGTTCAATACATTTGAAGGGAATATCAGCAACAATCAAACCTTTTAGTGACGGATCCTTTCGACACGCTGACGTTGGTTTCGCTGCCCTTCAGTGCTGCTGTGGACGAGGCTGCTGCGGGGTCCATATTCTGAGAGGCCATGGCGTAAGATCTGCGAAGGGTCGACAGGAGGAAAAACACTTTGTTAAAACTCGCACATCTAACCAGTCAAAAGAGGTTTCCAACACCGAAAACTCGTTTACGTTGTATACCTTGCGTTAGTGAGCTTCACTCCAATCTGACTTAGCTAACCGACGGGTGGAAACTGAATCTAGTTAATGTAAAACTAGAGGCTTAAACGAACTGTTTTTAAGAACAGAACTGAAATGACTTTCATTAGAATGTGAGGTAACTTATACTTCTAACGTTACATGTCTATGTTTGTCGAAATCCAGCAGCCAGTGAGAAGCTAAACAAGCCGATGTAACCGTCATACAAAACTAACGATTGAAAAGCAGATCTATTCTAACATTACCTGAAATATAATTAACTACAACACATACACACTCTCAAGTTACTAGGTTTCTAGTTAGCGAATTCGCTAACAATTCATTTATATAAACAAACAAACTATACAAATCATCTTGTTATAAACATTAAAAGCAGTATTGTTTAAATGATTCGTATTATTACCGGCTGTGTTCAGTGCAGTCGACAAAACTAACCGATCGATGAACGAAATTTTTAAATCACATCCCGCCCCACTGTTTAAACTTAATCTCCGCCTTACCATCAGTTCAGCCAATCATAAGCACAGAATACGAACAAAGCGAATGCTTAGCAACCAATCAGCACTGATGCTAGGCATAAGACACTTTGATTTGATTGGGTAATACGGCCAGAAGGGTGTGGCTATAACCGTTGACTAGTTTGAGTCATTCAATGCATCAAACGATCTAGTTTTCATTTAAAAACACCATTTAGGACAAAACTGTTTATTGGTAAATATAATTGCATACATTAATAAACTGTTCTACATTTTCAGTTATGAAATACAGTAGATGAGTGTAACAGGTATGAAATTCATTTAAAAAAAATAATTTAAATACCAACCTCCACACATTTTTTAATAAGCTATAAAATCACCCAATTAAACTTTTTTCATTTACTAAAATAAAAATAAAAAACCAAGCATATATAAGTTAGAAAATATACTATAAGGTAAAAACATCACGGCTCGTTGTATAGTTCTGCTGTGAGAGAAGTAGCTTCTTTGCTTTTGTTTTTCAGAACAATGCAAAATATTTAAAAAGAGACATACGTGGGAAATTAATTAACTAGATAATCTACATTTTAAAGAAAATATGACATTTCATAAAAATGGGGCATAAATCATGAGAAACACACAAACATACTAAATGTCCATTAACCACAGTATTTTTTTTTTTAAACCATTAAGGCTCTATATGTGCCTCATTAGATATTCAATTCTTTTAAATACAAAGTCATGAAAAAAAAACACATTTGTTGACAGAAATCAGAAAATCAGATCTCTAGACAAGTTTAGAAAATAGCATGTGAAATGAAATGTTGAATTTTGATTTGCCAAGTAAACCCCCAACGCAACAATTTCTGGGCAACTTGCTCATAATGCCTGGGTCTTCTATGAACATCGCACAAACAAAATAAACAACATAAAGTTACAGTTATGATAAACTGGTAACACTCAAGAGTGTCCGTGGTCCAACGACTTGCGTGGCACTAAATGACAAGATCATTTTCTGTTTTCTGTGCTTCCATTGCCTTCTGCATCTTCTCCACCATCCATATTGGCACTAGAAATGGTTTCAATTCATCCAGCTTCAATTCAGGACAGTCCCTAAGATTCAAAGAACATTTCATGATGCACGTTACCTGTAAAATTCATGTTTTATTTAGTAAGAAAATGTTTATTTACTTGTAGTCTTCACTTCGGGCAAGATCAAGAATGTCCTCCTCTATTAGAAGATAGGCCTGAGAAGAGAGAGTTTAAACATGATGATGACCAATTTTAATTTAATACTTAATTTCTGGGTTATTTATTCATTTATTAATGAAATAATATACCCAAAAATGAAAACTTGCAGAAAATTCACTCACCCTCAGGCCATATAAGATATAAATGAGTTTGTTTCTTCACCGGAACAGATTTGGAGAAATGTAACATTCTTGCTCACCAACGGATGCTCTGCAGTGAATGGGTGCCATCAGAATGAGAGTCCAAACAGCTGATAAAAACATCACAGGTGATCCACACCACTCTAGTCCTTGCATTAACATCTTGTGAAGCCAAAAGGAGCTTGTCTGTAGGAACCCATTCACTCCAGAGCATCCATTGGTGAGCAAGTGATGCAATGCTACATTTCTCCAAATATGTTCAGGTGAAGAAAAAAAATCTTGGATGGCGTGAGGTTAAACTTTTTTTTTTCTTTCAGGAAACTTTCATTTTTGGGTGAACTGTCCATGTTTTGAAAACAGAATGCCCTCACCATCTTTCCTCCGGTGGCTCTCATGTGCTGTCTTTCTGAAAGCCAGTGTTTGTCCTGGGCATCAGCGGCATACTGAGACACAATAGATATTACCTCCACATGAACACCGAAAAAGCTTAATGTATGCTCAGAAAAAGACTGAAAGTACCTTGAAGAGCTCTGCATGTTTGATGTAGATTCTTCCTCTTGTCCCGCCCATCCCCAAAGCCCTGACATTATATCAGTACATGTTGAACGTATACATCCAAACATCAGCTACTGTGGAAAATTTAATATAACATAATTTGAGCAAACCTTTGTACACTTACTTATTTGCCCTGGATCCCAAAACGAATGTGCTGCTCTCTGTCAGTCTGGATGGGTCCCACTAAACAGACATCAACACACTCACATAAATATCACATAAACATTTCAATATCAGTCATTATGCTATTTTAATCCAAATGCACATACCTTAGGTCCTTCTCGCTTTATTGGCTCAGATATTTTGAGTTTTGCTCTGCGTAGGATGTTTAAAAATGTCAAAAACATAAATCTTTGATGTGTGGAGGTATCAGATAAAGAAACACGAGGACACTTACCCAGTGTTGTATGAGGCTGGTCTGTCTACAGCAGTACCCGGAGGACGACCTTTCCTCTAAAAAATTAACATTAATAAACAAACATTAGATATTTATAGCTGTTAATAGTATGTGGACAGAAAGTTTTTTTTTAAATAAATTATTCAGCAAGAATGCATTATATTTAAAAAAAAAAATCTAAATGCTGTACTTTCAACTAATATACGAATCAGCACAACTGTTTTCAATGTTTTTTAAACATTAGAATGATTTTTGAAGGATCATGTGACAGTGAAGACTGGAGTAATGATGCTGAAAATTCAGCTTCGATCACAAGAATATATTACATTTTACAGTATATAATTTTTTTTTTTATTTGTATTAATATTTCCAAAAAGGCTTTTTTTTTTTTACCTTTTTAGGGATGGGACTGTCTCTTTGGCCTGAGGTGTCGTCTGGCTGCCGTGCACGCTGTGAAATGAAAATCGATAAGAAATAAAAAATCAAATAAATAAATAAACAACTTATAAAAAAAAAAAAAAAAATCAGAACTGAAAAATGTTACAATTCCAGTTACATTTATAGTTTTTCAGCTAAGTGTGCAGGTTTTTACAGACTAATTAACATATTAAATTAAATTCTGGAGGAAATGCATCACATTTACCTTCACTGTTGGATCAGCACTAGGTTTCAGGGACATTTTCTCTGTATCAGGAAAGAGCTGCTTTGCCTAAAACAGAAACAGAACATCAACTTATAATTTGATTTATCACAAATTTTAGCATTTATATTTGTAAAAATGTGCATAAATGATGTTGTACATGTTCCAGGCAGTTTCTGCAGGCGTCTCTGATGAGCTGGTCGGGCTGAACGTCTCCTCCTACATTCTCTTTCACATTGCTGGCCGCCTTCTCAAAAAACTGCAAAGATGAAAAAAAAAAAAAAAACATGATCTCAGCAATTTAAACACATGAAACCAGTCCCAAAATAATAATGTGATGGATCAGTCACCTTCATATATTTTCTGAACACAGCACGGATGTCTTCATTGAAGCTGGGCTGCAGAACGGTCCGCAGGAGGTCCATGGAAATGACAGGGTCTGTATAACTACAGTACACACAATCACATGCTCAATCAAACACACTGATGTCTTGAAACAACCACAAATAACCTACAAATGAGCACATTATCCTGCGATGGGACTAAGTTCTGATGAAAAATCCACATTAGAGGACTTACCTAACCGCCATCTGTGAGCGCCGTCCTCTGCGATGCACCTGTCTGTGTTTGATCATGATGTTCCAGGGATTCTGCCATTCGGAAAGAATGCCAGAAAAGGTAAATGGCCATAAAAAAAGGATACAACAATCAAGATCCAATCAAGAAAGGCCTATTAATAAATAATTTACAATTGCAAGTTTATGCAGGTAATCAGATGGTCTATTTAAAAAAATCATTTTTTTATATATATATTTTTTTTTAAAATACACTACTTTAATAAAAAAGTTGTTTAATTTCAAAAAATAAAATGATTTCACAATGTACAAATTGTTAATTTTGCCCTAAAAACAAGATTGGTTTTCTCTGTGCACATTTTTTTTTCCTTTTATATATTTTTGGTTGAAATATGAACTATTAAAGTTTCATGCTCGGTTATGGTGCATACAGCGACTGAAGATGAAGATGTTAAGGATGATGACACGAGTTTGACTCACCACTGTCTGGATCCGCTGCTCGGTGAAGTCCTGCTGGAGCCAGTCTCTGCGTCCATCGCCCCTTTGGGCCCCCATCATTCACAATCAATATACTCTCAGCGGATCAATGAGAATCGCTAGAAAGGCTCCAGGGGTCTCT
This sequence comes from Carassius gibelio, assembly GCF_023724105.1. Taxonomy (NCBI): domain Eukaryota; kingdom Metazoa; phylum Chordata; class Actinopteri; order Cypriniformes; family Cyprinidae; genus Carassius; species Carassius gibelio. The sequence continues at coordinate 2,643,393 of NC_068401.1, read as the reverse complement.
AGATGCTGATCCCTTCACCGCTGCCACCTGTCAGCAACTCAGTGCAGTCAGATAGCTGGCGAGCTAATTCAGACACTTTTGAGAATAACCGGTTTAGCGGCACGCGTTTCGAAACAATGAAGTAATCAGAAAAAAAAAAAACACTGTCAATGTTCGACAGCTCGATGATTTCTCAATCGCTTCCTCAAGCTCAATGTAATGCAGTGACGTAAACAATTTTCTGGCTCGAATTTCAAAATAAAAGTCTAAGGTTGGTGGCGGGCATGCGCATCCGCACCATGGGCGTGGTCACGCGCCATAGTCGCTTACACAGAGCAAGCGGCCATCTTTGTTGTGGCACGGAAAACGCTTGTTTGAGAAGAAATATATTTCCAGATAAATATTGGGAATATTCCAAATATAGGAAATAATTAATATACTTCTTACCAAGGATATTCGACGTCACCTGCAAACTATGCATTTGACATGACACACAATAAATATGAATATATATAAATATATATAAATATCTACTCCAAGGTACTTTAAATTATACCAGGTATATATCAAAATAAACAATGGTAATATCATGGTACGTTTTGATAATGTTACTGTACAACGTTTCTGATGACGTTTCAAATATGCACATCGGGTATGTACAATAAATCAAATAAGACAGCAAGAGATTGGTGCATGATTCCAATATTTTACTGAGAGCTTTTCTGATTCAGAGGAAAAACTTTATACCACTTTAGGTGATGGGAAATGCCACAACACTTATAATATACAGGCAGAAGAAAAATGATATAAGCATAGACATATTTACATTCACTGAATCTTTGTCTTCATCAGAATAAGATTACAGGGGAGACATTCATGGCATTTTAGAGGACGCTGAATCAAACGCAATGGCGACCAAATATAAACCAATCAACATGACTGATAAATACAAATCGTTTAAAAGCCTAGTGTGGCAAAGCGTACGACTAATTAAACAATACAGATCTGTACAATTCATCTTTTCTTTTTTTTTGTAATGAAAAATATCAGGTCATGCAAAACAAAAACCCAAACATACCTTTGTAAGAAAACAAAGAAAAAAAGGTTATAAAAATAAAGTTATGAATAAATGGATGATTTTGCTGGTTACACTGTATGCATTACTGATGCGATCGTACACCATTCTACTTTAAGATACAAGATAAAATCCTCCTCTTTTAATAACACTTTGGCTTAGTTTAAAACAACCATTTCATAATTTTTATAATTCATAAACAGTCATTTAGAACCAAAATGTTAAAATTAAAAGCATGGTGAAAAAGACATCTTTTGTTTCTTTCCAAATAAACGCACAAGAGCCATGTAGGAAAGCGACAAACTTCATAGCCATGTTCTGTACAACATCTACAGTTTTGCTGGTGATCCACTGGGACTAAGATATCCAACAAGTGCCCAATGTATAAACCAAGGGTTATATTGGATTTTATGAAAGGCAAGCTGGGTTACATTACACGTCAAACCACTGGAATGCTTTTAAACTTTTATATAAAAGCCATTTCCCAAGTTTGGCCTCAAGACAATGTAGTCCACTAATAAAAACAACAAAACAAACCTATACTTTCTTGGAGGTGATTGGGCGTACAATATGAATTTCTACATACGTATTCGCAGGGCAAAAACAAACAAAAAATAAGATCCACCATTGTAGTGTTAATAATAGCAACATTTCAAGTCCAATTGTAGCAACAAATCCATCAATAACTTTGCTCTTTTCCTTTTTTTTTTTTTTTAAATGTACATTCAAAACGCTGCCCAGTGATACAATTTAAACCAATAGCATCACGTAAACAAATCTCTGATTAGAATAAAAAACAAAAAGTCAACTTTTAAAGCACTTTTCACGAAACTGTGAAATCAAGGCAATAGCAACCAATTCTAATAACTGGACACCAATGCAATTATTAAAGAAAGAATAAGCCACTCATTTACTGCTTCCTTTTGAACACCCGAAATGAGAGGAAGTTACACCATATTAACAATCTAATTAATTCTCAATAAAACACCACAAACAGTTGGAATAATGCTTTCATAACTAATAAGAAATTGTACTTTTCTTTTTCCACTTGCTAGACCTAAATGCTACAACTGATGTGACCCAGAATGCCACATTAGGACAGGCTTGTACTGTACAGAAACCAAGAACGCAATAAAAGTAGAAAATCCTTACGGTTCTACAATTTCAGATTGGCTATCGAGTTCTGTACAATATTTTAGAAACAAAAGAAAACTGACTGGCTTTCGCTCCAAGATGGATGACTGGGTGGAAACTAGATTATAAATATTTTTTCTGCTTCTTTACTGACCTTTTGTTATTACATACAGTAAATATTCTGACATGAAGCAACCAAACATAACCTCTAAACTCCAAAAGAAACGGGTTTAACAGGAACTGATGAATGCTTGGAGAAGCACTAACACTAACGTATGTCAGGATGAAGGCATTTAAATATAGCTGCCTGATCGCCGATCGTCTTCTGAATCATCTAAAACAACAATATACAAGCATCGGTGCATCAGCTCACTGACAGCGTCATATTTCTGCCAGTGAGAAAAGCACAGAGTTAAAGAGTGAATATCACAAAGCCTGTCTTATTTCAAACCAAAGAAATACGCTATTTTATTTTGCTTATAAGAATATGAAGCCCATTTAAAAACTGTTACTTTTTGTAATCTTATACTATTTTTATATACACTGTAATGCAAAAAAAAAAAAAAAGGAATAATAATTCACTACCGTAATGCAAAATATATTTAGGTAGTGAAACCCCAGTGCTAACATGTTGCATTGTGTTTTTTAATTTGGACTGACTTTATTTTTTATAAATATAATTGTAGTAGTAACTTTTTAACTGTAATACAGTAAATAATTACTGTATAACAACTGAAAATAATGCAATGAAAAATTAACCATTTAGAATAACGAAAACTACAAAAACTTGAATGAAAATGGAAAAACTTGCATGATTGTTGAAGATGATGCTAATGAAAAACTTAAAAGGCTTTCTGTTTTTTCTTTACGCAAAAATGTTTTCTTTCGATCTTGGGGTGAAATGACATTTCAATGAGATTCACCCTAAAAAGGCCAACAAAAATAAAAAAAGATATACATGACTACATTTACCAACAAAAAAAGTGACCAAACTATCAATACACTGATAGAAAACCCAACAATTATGAAAGCATAACTCAAAAGTCCTAAAACAAATAATATTAAATAATACAGGCGGAAGAAAGTAAACAAATATGGGTCTTTCTTCTTCTTCTTGGGTGAACATTTACATGTCCAGTGCCCATCTAAACCCAACAGCGCAATATTAAACCTCTCATACAATCATAGACTTTTTCCCATGAACATACATACATGCACGTGGCCAAACGCCCAGCGCCGCGGTCTAAATGTTTGTTGTGTCCGGTGCAGTCTTGTCAACAGGACTGCTGTTGTCTTGACTCGTAGCCGAGCTCTGCTCCTGAACCGGTTTGGAGTCTTTGTCTCCTGTACTGGTGGAAGAAGGACCAGGTGAGGGCAATGAACGACCGTAGACCTTATACGCCGACAGGAACTCCTGGATTCTCTCCGTGGTAGGCTCCCATTTACTAAAGCCAGCATCGTTTTGAAGGAAAATGACCGCCGTTCCATGGACAGACTTGTAGTAAATCTCTTCTCTGAGAGACACAGAGGAGAAACATGAGTTAAAGGAATAGGTTACCAAAAAGGAAACCTTTATGGTGCGTTCACACCAGACACGAATGAAGTGTAAAGCATGAGTGATTTACATGTTAGGTCAATGCAAAGATGCAAATAGACATCCAGCGGCGCGATATGCACAAATGAGGCAACGCGAATGACGCGTTATGCGTGATTTGTGCAAATTGAAAAATCTGAGCTTTGCCGAAAATTTGTGCGACGTTAACAATTCAGGATCTTGCTGTAGTAGTGACATGATTACGATGTAGCAAATAGAGGCAAAATTCGAAACAACAAAGAGGAATTATTTTTGTGTTTAACCACAAAAGAGCTGTTTGTTTCAGAAATCGGCGAAACATTTTTAAATAGGTGCAGTCTTTATAAATAAACCTCATATTTGAGTTTAAAACAACTACATTCTCACCTGAAATACTTTTAAAACTACATTTCATGACACAATAAAAGTAATGTTAAGAAAATGATCTGAATAAATGGTGGTTGAAATCACAATGCTGCATGAACTCAACTGGCAGAAGCCCCTCCCATGACTCGAATTCACGTCTTAAAAAGAGAGTTAAACACACGAATGAAGTGAGTAAACTCAAAATGTTCAAACATCCAACTATGTGCAAATAGCGCAATTTATTCGTCTGGTGTGAATGCCCATTAGGCCATTCAAAATGTAGATGAGTTTGTTTCTTTATGGGGACAGATTTGGAGAAATGCATTCCAGTGGATGCTCTGCAGTAAATGGGTGCCATCACAATGCGAGTCCAAACAGCTAATAAAAACATCACAATAATCCACACCACTCCAGTCCATCAATTAACATCTTGTGAAGCCAGAAGTTGTAAGAAACATGATTAAGTTTTAAACTTCAAACCGTTGTTTCCAGCTACTATACAAGTCCATAATCAATAAAACTTGATCTGTGCATATTTCTCTACTGATTCAGATGAGATGACTTTTTCACTGGAGAATTTAATATTATGGATATGTTCGATGGAAGCAAAGATTAAAGTTATAAATGCCTTAATGTATTTGTTTCTTATAAACAACATTAATAGACGGACTGGAGTGGTGTGGATTATTGTGAAGTTTTTATCAGCTCGCTTCTATTAGTTTGGACTCTCATTCTGACGATTTGTGCAGTGAACGAAACTAAAACCACAAGGAACAGACCAACAAGTGTCTGACCTTTTGCAGATGTGCTGCGAGCCGCTGCGGTACTCGTGCTCGAAGGCAGGCACCATCATCTGGTGTCTGCGGAAGCGGCTGGCCTCCATCCGTGTCAGGGCAGGGGTCGGCGGGTCACGCCACTCGGGCACAAAGATGATGAAGGACAGCGGCTCGCTGGAGCGTTCCAGAAGATCCTGAGAAAGATGGAGAGAGCGATGAGAATCTATATGTGATATATTCTGATCTAACAACTTTGGGATGACGTTAAAAGGTTTCTCCACCCCCAAATGAAAATGTTGTCATTAATCACTTACCCCCATGTCGTTCCAAACCTGTAAAAGCTTTGTTCGTCTTCGGAACACAATACGAGTTATTTTGGATAAAAACCGGGAAGCTTGTGACTGTCCCATAGACTGCCAAGTAAATTACACTGTCAATGACCAGAAAAGTATGAAAAGCATTGCCAGAATATTTCATTTGCCATTAGTGGTTCAACCATAATGTTATGAAGTGACAAGAATACTGGCAGTCTATAGGACAGTCACAAGCCTCCGGTTTTCATCCAAAATATCTTCAACGAAGATGACGAACAAAGCTTTAATGGGTTTGGAACGACATGAGGGTAAGTTATTCATTTTATTTTGGGGTGGAGTGTCCCTTTAAGAGTCACTCACCTCAAAGTGTGTCACCATGGCATCCATGAATTCCTCACAGAACGGAGGGTTGGCCTCAAAAGAGCCGCTGGCTGGAGAGAAGCTGAGAAATGGCCTGTGAAGACAGAGAAGAGTGACACAATACGGCAAATTAACCTCTCTGAAAGAAGCCAAGACTTCTTTTAGAAAACAACTGAAAAATTACAAAAGTCTGAAAATGTTAGGATGGTGTTTTATAAAAGCGATAATGGTTTTGGTTTTATCATTTTTAATAAAATTAACCAATTAAATGTATTTAAAATAAAAAACAAAATACATAAACCCTGAAAATATCAAAACATTACAGTACATTACTGTAGCACTTTCAGTAAAATATAAACAAACAAGCGAGCACAAGTTAATCCTCAAAAGCTGTTGGAGCATCACTTTTCGTTGCCTTTTCAAACTATAAAAATTATATTAAATGACCAATAACGGCTTATATATATTATTATTATTATAATATTAATATATCAGCTTAAAACCCATCTCTTCCATATTTATTTGACTCTCTAACTTTAGCACTCACTATTCCAATTCTATTCTTTAAAAAAAAAATCTAATCTTTTTGTATTCTATTTTCTTTTCATTTATTATGCAATTATGTGTGTGTGTGTGTGTGTAAGACCTCTAACGCTTGCTCTATTCTTTTTCTATTCTATCGGTTTTCTTTTTATTAATTATATTATTTAAAAGCCCTTGCTACGTGTACTGTGTTAAGCTAACTGAGACTTGTTATAGCACTTATATATCATTGCTGTTTTTGTTGTTTTTGATTGCTTCCACTGTCTTCATCTGTAAGTCACTTTGGATAAAAGCGTCTCCTAAATGAATAAATGTAAATAACACATCTACATACCCTCGAGATCCAAAGAAGCCATCAATGTCTGGAAACGCGGAGCAGAACTGCTTGAAATAGCAGTTAAGAGGAGAAGCAAAGCACTCGAATGTAACTCCAAACTGTTTGTTGAGAGCCTCAAAGACAGGAACAGGCAGCGCTCCCTGCAGACCGGACCCCTCGTTCACTCCGGAGCCAAACAACACCTGTGATCCACAAGAGGGCGGAAACATACATTGGTGCTGTATTTGGCTTCCTGATTGATTACCAATGTCTGTGATAGGAGTATTACCTGGTATCTTTTGATAAGGCACCACACACGAGATAGGAACTTTTCAAACCTCGTGTCATCAATACAGCTGTACCGATACAAGAGTTCCTGTTTGTGCCAGAGAAATAAAGGTAAGATAATAAGAATCCAACCTTAATCGGTTGTGAGCTAGTGCTGGGCAAATAAATCGATGCTTTGAGAAATGATTCAGCATCGATTCTGAGATTTTCCGAAGGCATCACGATTCTTTCATAAAATTCTGAAAAGTTGAGTGTGCGGCTAAAAAGTAAATTAGAGCGCCATCTGCTGTTGAGTTCAGAATCGATTCCAGAGAGAATCGCAATGCATTCGGAAGATCTCAGAATCCATCCATGACTGCATCGATTTATCGTTGCAGTCCTATTTTGAGCTAGTCTAAGCATATACACACACCAGTTTGCTGAAATGTCCGCGGTTGACTTTCACCATTTCCCCTTTATACCGCAGACAAGCAACGTCATTCTCGAAGTGCAGCTCAACACGCGGCTGAGGAGGAGACGGGATGGACAGTCTGACTGGATAACAATACACCAACCGGTCCTGGACCTCCTTCGGTTCGGTGCCGTCCACTTTAAAGCAAGAAGAATAAATCACAAGGAAGTGAAGGAAAAAAAAGCATTTTTCTTGGAGCTGGTCGATTTTTGTCCACACTAAATCCTGACAGATTGACAGACCTCTCCAGCTCTTACCTGAGATGTTGCAGTCTTTAAGCAGAGTAAGGTGCACCTGGCGGATCCTGCGCACATATTCTGCAGAAATATGGTAGATTTTTGAACAGATGCCCTCGACGGAGTCCTTCGCGACGGACGCCACGTGAGGCCCGCACTGCTTCCGCAAGTGCTCGAGTCGATCCTGAGGAAAGATTGCATTACGATCATACATATGAGGTAGGCAGATCAGAACAAAACTAAACGAATGGGAATGTACCATGTAGTCCTCCTTGCTGGCAGAATGGTCTCGTCTCAGCCAGTTCATCGTGTCCTCGACGTTCCACTTCACCACTTTCCGACTCTCAGGAGTTGCATTTCTGTGCGACCGGGAAATATTACTTTAATTCAGCATTCCTGTGCATCTAAAAAAAGTGTTTTAGTAACTGATATGAATAATTACCTGGAGTCGATCATTTTCTTGGCCGCCTCTGCATATTTAAACAGGAGTTTCCTGGCCTCTTCCTTGTATTTGATACGAGAGAGCCTGAAACGTGTTGGAAAATTAGTTGCCGTATTGAAACATACGACGCAAAAACAATGAGAAACGTTGAACACGGATGTTCTAGAACCTGATGGGGATGTCGTTCATGATTTCTCTGAACATGGATGTGGAGATCACCGGGTCGCATTCGCTGGGCAAGAGCGGATCCAGACCTTTATCCACCACCTTTCTCTCCAAAAGCCAGCGGTTGAAGGATTCCCGCGGGGGCTCTATGCCTGAAAACAGTCAATCAACTGTTTCTATCAATTATTTCTAAACAATAGAATATACTTTGATCAAAGCTGAATTTCCATCATCATTACTCCAGTCTTCAGTGTCAAATAATCCTTCGGAAATCATACTAACATGCTACTTTTCTGCTCAAGAAACATTCATTATTATTATTATTAACCACAGTTGTGCTGCTTCATATTTTTGAGAATACGTTTACGGTTACATTTATGTTTTTTTTTTTATTCTTTGATGAATAGAAAGTTCAAAAGAACACAAAAAATCTTGTATAACATTAGAAATTTCACGTTTGGCTTACTGAATAAAAGTACTAATTACTTCAAAACAAAAACAATAACTGAGCTCCAGTTTCCATACATCAACTTTGCACTGCACTCATAAATCATTAATGCTAACCCAAACTGGAATTACTGGAATTATAAAACAATATGCTACTAGTTTCACTACATTTTCAGCAGCATAAAAGTAGAAAACAGACAAAATACATAGTTTTTGTTAAGGATCTCTCGTATGTAGAATGTAAAGCTTTTTTATGGGAAGATGTTAAGTCATATATGAAGTCAGCGGTGTGCTCATACCTTCACGCTGAGAGCACAGCTCATGGTAGTGCTGTCGTAGTTTGGTGGTGAGTTGAGCTCTCTGTAACTCGATCTCAGGGTGTGGAGGCAGGTGGTCCGCCGGGGCTCGCTCGCGGATCACAGCGTTGGTTTGAACGTCCAGGTCCCAGTACACCCTGAAACACAAAGACCAGTTCAGACACGTCATGTCTACAGAGCTGAACCGCTCTCAGTATACCTGAAATCACTTTTTACTTTCACTTTTACATTTGACTGATGCTTTGAGTCAATGCTACTGATTAATGAGATGTAAACAGAGTCCATACTCACACAGAGGGCCGGTACGGAGCCGGTGCAGGGACGCTGGACGCGCCTTGTTTATCATCTGTGGTGTTGACCCAGGGTTTGACTCCTGGCGTGCTCGGAGAAATCGGGACAGTGGGAGTGGTTGGAGTGACTGGAATCTCAACCTGAAATCAAATACACGTTATTCACTTAAATAGGATCAAATGGGTTGCTGATAAATAGATCATTTTTTATGTGCTTTATGTATTGTAATTGGAGGTGCATGATAAATATCGGCCGATAATTAATGTCCATCTCGTCAGCTGATAATGGACAATGACTCTGTGAAATCACAAACCTGATGTAATTTACCGCTGATTAGAAAACTGGCTTTACTAACAAGATGCGGTTTTATTATCGGACGGTATTTATCGTGCACCTTTAATTGTAATGTATATTTGTTTGTATGTTTATAAGGATACTTTTTTTTTTTTTTTTTTGCCAGCTGTTATTGAAAATAAGAACCTGTTCTTAATTAACTTTCCTGGTTAAATAAATAAAACAATATGCAGAAAACAGACCTTTGGCCTCTTGAAACTGTTAGGGCCTGCTTGAGCGTCCTCCGATGGATGTCTTTTACGCTGACCGTTGCCCAGACCTGCGTCGCTCATTGCCTCGCCAGACACTGGAGCCGCGTTCAAGCCCAGAGGATCGGACTAAAACAACGGCAAAAGTAGGACAGTGTTGTTGTTATTGTTAACTAAAACTAGTAGTTATCTATGGAAAACAATTTACTCTTATGCATATAGTGGATGCTTTTATTCCAAGCGACTTACAGAAGTTGCTATAATACGGAAAACATAAGTATTAGATGTCATTTAATTTAAGTTAACAATTAACTAAATACTAAAATAACACTGATAAGCAATTAAGTACTGCTTTCAAAAATTTAAACCAAACAACACACGACAATGCAATTACTAAAATTAAAAGTTTCAATTTAAAAAAAAAAGCTAATTCAAAATATTAATACTAAAACTCCATAAAAAGTAAATAATGTATTACTTAGAACTTAAAATGAAAGTGTAATATATATATATATATATATATATATATATATATATATATATATATAAATAAAATTTAAATTCAATTAAATTAGATTAATGCATTTAGCAGACGCTTTTATCCAAAGCGACTTACAGTGCATTCAGGCTATCAATTTTTACATATCATGTGTTCCCGGGGAATCGAACCCCCAACCTTGCGCTTGCTTGCTAGCGCAGTGCTCTACCAGTTGAGCTACAGGAACACACACACACACACACACACACATATATATATACTGTATAACCAATATTTAAACTAAACACAAAAACAAACAAAAAACCAATGGTGAAATGGCGACTGTATACAATAAATGCTGTTAAAGTTTTCCCCCTAAATGTTCCATCTGCAATAAAGAGATTTAATTGGTTTGGAAGCCTGAACTTACAATGACATCATGCTGGCCCAGGACAGGCATCTCCCACAGTGACTGATTAGTGAATCGATTGAAGTAATACGGCCGACTCTCCCTCTTACTCCAACATTTGGACCATCCAGCCTGAACCAGCTCATCTGTAAGTGAAGCTAAAAATCAAATGCACAGGACACAGCAGCCCCAAACGGAGTCCAATCTGTCATTTAAAGCCTGAGAGATACACACCTGGCAGCTCTTGGATGGGTTTGCTGGTCGAGGGTGATAAAGGAGCCGCCTGTGACGTGGACCCGGTGGGCGACATGACCATCGCCGAGTCTGCCTTTATTGTTGCGTGGTTTTCACTCGTCATAGCTCCTCATCTGTCCTGTCTTAAAACAGAAAATACTGCATCTTTACAAAATGCAAGCATTGTAATACTGAGAGCACGACATAGAGTGGCCATATTGAGCATATGACAACATTTTCTGTTTTGGTGTGAAATGTGTCGGCAGAGGTGAGTGTGAATGAAACACTTCCCATGATAATAATCAAACTTAAACCTAATAATGAAAGTGAAACTTTGGACTAAAAAGTGTTTCAAACCAGCAATTCATTCATAAAACTGATTCCCAAAGAGTAAAGGATTTAAAAAAAAATAAAAAAGACAGCACATTAAAAATGAAACAAAAAAAAAAACAATCAATAATCACAAGCTTGGCACTGAATATGGTCAACATGCGACCGAAGCTTTTGCATTTTCATCCCACTTGTGATTTTTTGCAGGCTTTTATTTATCTATTTTTCATATATATATATATATATATATATATATATATTTTTTTTTTTTTTTTACTCTTTGGGAAACTTTTTTTGGTCTATGCACCTCGTTTGGAAAGTTTTGACAGCGCGCTGAGTTATTCATAAAACTGAGAAATGACCTACCAAAAACTAAAGCAATATTTATGAATAAATTTGGTAATTATACTCCAAGATAACATATTTTAAAAGCATAGTATTACTACAGACAACAAACGCACAATTAACAGATCAGTGCTCTAAAAGCAATTAAAAAAATGTTTACAATTATTTATTTAGATTGTAATATAATAATAACAATAATATGGCATTTAAAAAAACTATGATTACCGTGTTATTACTTTGTATGGAATTTCCAGGGACCTTACAAATAATGTTAAAAGGTTATTACTCGGTCTTCATAAGATAAATATTGAGTATTATATTAAAGTGATGGTAATCCCATGTAACGTGAAGTGTAAAAAAAAAAAAGTCTGTATATAAATACGATCCAACGTTAATATTTTACTTTACAGTTTAAACGTTACTCTGAGGAACTTCCAAGAACACTATGGTAATACCGTGGTAAATGTAAGGAAACTGAATAATGGTACTTCGCTTAAAATTAAGAGTGGCCCGAGCTGACATGCATTTAAATACTAACAAAAAGTAATTTATGGTAAAACCTCAGAAAAGACCCAAACACAGGGTTTTTTCCACGAATGAAAAACTATGGCGGTAACATGGTACGGGGATGGTATCGGAGACAAATACGCTTCTACCACCGTGTTAGCGTAGGTTTTTTGTTTCGTAAACCCAAGTATCACACCATACATCTTGAATCTACTCTACGCGAATGTTTACTGCGTTTATCATCGTTAATAAGAGCGCAAATGAGCGAAAGAAGGGCACGCATGCGCCTGCTACGCCGCCCGCCCCAGATCGAGCCAAACCCCGAAAACAAACCAAAGAGGAGGAGAAAAACATCCAACAAAGAGCTCCGGCAGAGCGAGCCGATGTGCAGGAGAGAGCGGGGAAAATACGACCAAGTGGCGGAGCAAACATGCTTCTTTTGGGCACAGAGAGGACGGGGATAGTCAGCGCCATCACAACAGTGTGTCAAACCGCTCATATACTGAGTTTAAACCCAGTCAGTCTCCGACCGTTACGATTACAAATTTTAGGCGCCACTTTTGCTTCGTCGAAACGGTCCACAAAATGGCGCGCGGTCTCTCTCTCACTCACTGCGCAGTATAAGGTCTGTTTATTGCGTGAGTTACGCGCGTTTGCAGAAACAGCGGGGATATTAGTGTGCCCCGTGCATTCCGCCACACGCCTATAGCTCTACTGGTGCTATTCGGTGGCTGAATCGCTTACCTTGGAGAGGTTAGATCGGACTCTTCGAAAGGCTTTGCGCTATTCGGTTCGGACCCGCCTCCGCCTCTCCCTCCCCACCGACTCCGCCATCTTGTATCGGGCTCTCGGACGCGGTTAGTGCGCATGCGCGGCTCTACAGTGGAAGGCGTCAGAGCCGCGTGGCCATTTGTAGAGAGGCGCTCATTCAGTCAGTCTATTCTACTAGGAAAAACATAAACAAACTATTATTCTTAGGAAACTATATGTGAATGTTCTTCTTTATTTTCCTAAAAATGTTTGTACTTTTACTTCAATAAAAGTGTCTTTGTTTTGACTTTATTTTGTCGTTTTTTTCCGTCTCCAAAACAGGCTATTTACATTTAGCGTTATTTCCTTTATACTTTTAACAAATTAAGGACTTAATTTTTTTTTAACAAACACTTACTTTTAGTTATTTTACTTAATGACATTCAAATAGGTTTTGAATTATTATTATATGAAACCTAAACTTCAAATTCATCTTTAATTATATAGCACAAGTGCTTCACAAAATTAAAAATCAAAACTCACACAAAGAAAACAAACACTTGGAGTCAAAATTTCCATATACTTCAAAAACCTAAACGATTTTAAAGTTTTATAAATATGCATCAAATAAAGGCTGTTTAAATGACAGTTTTTTTTTTTTATTAACTTACAATTCCACTTTTGAACATTTTACTTCAATCATTACTTCATTTGAACTATTGTGAATTGCAGTTTTGAATTCAGCTCATTTCCTGTTTGTACAGGATGCCATTTGCACTACATTCATACATCATGTGTGCTTTACTGACCTTTCTCCTTCTTTCACGCTGCTCTCATTTATTTTTATTTAAACGTTATATTGATGTTTTCACTTCTGCTTATTGCTAGCTGTATTCTGCAACATTTCTAAACACACTATAAATCTAGAATGCATTCAATGTCAGTGTTATTGTAGTATTTTTCATATAATCTCATATTGCTTAAAAATTTCAGTTTTGAAGTTTTAGTAATTTTATGTTCTTTTGTCATTTTTATTAGTTTTACTTTGTGTGTGTGTGTGTTTAGCTTTATTGATAGTTTCAGGTTTAATCATTTTATAAAAATGATTTTATTTTAGTAAACAGTAAAAAATGACTGATTTTAACGGTAAAAAACAGAAAATGCTACAGTACAAACCAGTTAAATGGTTAACAGTAATTTCCTGTAAAATTTACGGTAAAATTTAAGGTAAACCCATTAAACCTAAATAGGTAAAAACATTAAACTTAAAACGGTGTTACCGTATTTTTTACGGTATAATTCTGGCAACCACAGCTGCCAGTTTTTTACCGTATGTTCAAACTTTTTTTTTTTTTACAGTGTTTTTTATCACTGTTAATTACAAGGCAGCATTTCTAATTTCCATGTTTATTTACACTGAAATTGCTAATAAATCTCCCAAACAACTAAACGACTTTGGCAAGTAAAACTGAACTGAATGTGAAATCTGAAAGATAAAAAAACTTTCAGTTTTCTTGTAAAATACACTCTGATACTCTGTTTTATTGACAACAAAAAAACATTTACCACATCAATAAGCCTATAAACATTTGAAAGGTTTGTGTTAACAATATATTCTCAAATCACAAATCAGGACTTCGGAGGTATTTCTGCTCTTTTGTGGGAGGTAAACCAGATCAAATGTTCTCTGTTGTGTCTAAACTTGTGCTATATCCTCAAAGAGCATGTGACGCGTTTCCTCGCCCACTCTTTTCAAACAGGTTTAAAAAAGAAAGTTTGATGTGCTCACCCCATAATTGGTGGCCAAAAGCTTGAAATAGCATTTTTTCTGACCTTGATCCTTCAAAGTAAGCTCCACCTTGCTCCTCCGTGGTTGCAAGTCGAACCCATTTCTTGCATCATGTGATTCAATGAAAGCTTGCAACATGGGCTTCCAAGAAGCCATGAACTAATTGAAGGTTCAGTCTCCCAAAATTAAAGGGCAGAGCACTGGAGTCTGTTTAATAGCCACTGTTCCAATATTACCTCACTGGAAATAATGACAACTTCTGGAAATGCTGCAGCTTTGCAGTGAAAGAAATTAAAATAAATGCTGCAATTCTTTGTAACATGTTAATGTTTTCATTGCACGTTATCATGAATTACTGCCATTATTGTTGCTGCAAGGTCGTATGACATGAAACGAAGAGGAACACCCTTTTTCTTCACAAACTGCTCTTATAAATTCTGGAAGCCTGTGAAAAGGGGACAAAGTGAATCTGACTAAAAGAGGAAGGAATACAGCGAGGGTGCAAGAAAACATCTGCTTCTTCTGAGAGTTTATATCTGAGAAACATTTCCACACCGCTGTAAGTATTCGATTATTGTGAAAGACACTGTTTTGGGAGGGAAATATGGGAATAAGCTGTAAGCTTGCACAAAATGTGTACAAAGTTTATGGTTTCATTTTGTGGCATCACTCAAAAGGGATCGAGTGCCTCCAGCACAAATGGAGGTAGGTTTATGTTTCTCAATTGGAAATGTGCATTTTTTTATTGAGCTTAATAAGGTTTTTACATTATTGGCTCATATGATTTATACAGCGTCCTTCATGAAGTGCTTCCTATTTAGAAAATCTGCAGTATGTCGTACACTTGACCCAAATTCTCATAGAAATATCTGAAATGTTCTGAATTTGCTGTTATTGAATTAATAATTAATATTATTTATTCATTTGATATTATTTAAAATGCAAATAAAAATATTTATTTTATTTTAAATCATTTAAATATATTATTTAAAACTACATTTACACACAATCACTGTGCAGTATTTGTGAGCAAAACAAAATATGTAATTATTATACATCAAAGTTTAATTATGAATAATAATTACATAGAAGTATAATATTATATATTTATACTAAATAATTAAAAATAAACTTAAAACGATAGTTTATTTAATAAATGTTTTTATTGTTTTAAATGATTTAAAATTAAAATGATAATTAAAATATTTATTTATGTTTACATTTTTTCAGTGTCACTTAAAATGACTGTTTACCTATACTGTTTATTTTTTATTATTAAAAATGTGATTTATTTATTAAATGTATTTATTTAAGTTTAATTATGAATAATAATTGCATAGTAGTATAATATTAGTCTATATATTTATTCTAAATTATTTAAATAAACTTAAAATTATTGTTATTTAATGAATATGTTTATTTGTTTTAAATTATTTAAAATTAAAATGATCATTTATTTATTAAAATATTTATTTATGTTTGAATTTTTTCAGTGTCATTTAAAATGACTGTTATCTTTGTTTATTTTTATTATTTAAAATCTGATTTAAATATTCAGTTCATTTATGTTTAATTATTTTAAAGTATTCTTTAAAAGAACATTTCCATTTACACAGTTTCTGTGCTTTCCCGATGTGAACAAAACATATGTTGAAAATAAAGTAGGTGTTTATTTTGCTTGTATAACATTGTTTTAGTTGTTATGTTTTCGGGGTACTGACCTGGAGAAGCAAATGTGTTTGTGAACTCTAGTAACCCCAGTCCCTTCTCAAAGCAATCATCACCTTACGGCCGAAAACACTTTTCCAACTCTAAACAATGTCCACTAACACACACACAAATCTCATGTCATGACAATTTCTTGTTCCCTAAGAAAACTTGATTTATTGTGAAAAAACTCTTCTGTTTAACAAAGAACTGAAATGTAAAGACATGTGGCTTTCATTCAGCATCATTGTGTGTCAAAGGTCACCTAGAGTATTGCACACGGACAATGCATTTGCAGAAAGACTTTGTAATTACCTCTTGACACTTAAAGGCATTTGTGAAATCTTTCTGCCTGCCTGAGACTGTCTTCTTTGAAGCAGGGTAAATCAGCCGGACCCCGGGGTCAATGACCTTATAAAGCCCATTTGCGGGATGCTTTGTTTTGATCCTGTTTGTTCCTGTTGGTTATATCTGGGTGACCAAAGACAGCTGCCTCCAGCGTCACACACACATGCGACCTCCAAGAGAGCGACCTCATTCAAGCCTTTTATTCGCTGTGTCTCTGTCATACTGAGCAAGTGATATATTAAATGTTTAGATGTTGTGTTCACGATTATTGAATTTCTCTGGCAAGTTATTATATGAAAAATTAAATAGAATATAATGAATATCATTACATTATTATTAAAAATGATCAAATATCATAGATTAATATTTATTTAAAAGTATTTAAAATTGTTTCCTTTAGATTTCTTTTTACATAAAATGTTAATTCATGCATTTATTTATTTTTAATTATTTAATGACACATTATATTTTTAAATAAATGTATAATTATAATTTATTACATTTATTTATTTATTTTAAAGTATTAAAAAATGCAAAAATTATTATTTATTAAAATTACTTATTTAAAATGTAATGCATTTGTAAATTTATTTATTAAATGTATTTATTTTAAATTATAAAAAAATAGTGCAAATTATACAATTATAATTTATTTATTAAAATTACTTTTTTATGTAGTTCACTCATCGGTTTTAAATTAAAACGCATTAAAAAAGTTATTCAAAATCAAATGTAAAATACGCATTTATTTAGTAACATTATTTATTTATTTAAAATTAAATTTAAATGTATTTATATACTATATTTAAAAGTTAATTTACATAAGGGGTGGAAGTTCTGTATCCCAGTGTAAGCAAAACTATTTTATTTTTGTTTCTACAATTCTGAATAGTTTTATGCAGTACTGGATAAATGCTTGCTATGGTATACATTTGCTGTTGATCATACTTTAGTGTAGTGATTTAAACAAACCTCAAAATGTGACTCATCCCAAACCTTTTGAACAGTATGAATAAAAAGCACCGGAACAGCATTACAACAACCTCAAACACTCAACTGCACTGCAGCAATGCTCTCAATGGGGATGCTCTCTCTCTCTCTCTCTCTCTCTCTCTGCTGTGCATTCAGTCTCTCCTCCTCCGCTATAAACACACACACGCAGACAGAGACCTTTCACACACACTGCTACAGAGACGAGAGACGACAGACTTGGACTTCTTTCGCTGGATATTTTCTTACATAAGCTTGAAAGGCAAGATCATTCTCTTATCTACTTGCTGTTTGTATATTTAACTGAAGAACCTATTATCCTGCCGCCGCACTGAAGAAGCTTTGAAGAAAGCTGCACCATCTGTGTACAGACGTAACTCTGGTGCGATCTTTAAAACTAATGCACGAGGAAGGGGTTTTGGTGCACTATAGTTTCAGATTTGAACTAACATAATTTTTTTTAAATATGTTATTTGGATTTAAGTTGTATTATTTAAAAAAAAAATTTTAACTTAGAATTTGAATCCATTTAAATTAATATTTTACTTTATTGATTCATTCAAATCTGTTAATTCATTGTTAATTATTTACGTTATTAATTCTCTTTAGTTAATTTCAGTCCATTATATAAACTCCTGATCTGAAATTATTTTAAACTTGGCATCTATTTCTTCTTATTCACTGATTATGTATGTATTGAATAAAAAGGACATTTAAATTGATAATATGAATAAAGTGGCTTTTTGTTGTTGATGATGATTTGATGATCCTGGACTGAAAAAAAAAAAAAGATGTAGAATTTACTTTGAAACAAATTTCATAATACATTTCAAAAATTACTAGGCTTCTACAAAAACACTAACATGTTGAATTTTGAATTATTAAAACTGAAATAATCTTTTTACAGTGTGATTGACCCAGGTTTCTTTCAACTGTCTCTTGCTTACTCTGTTAAATTAAGTAGGCTACTTGTTGTTTTTCAGGTCTACTGAGGAAACATGGGGCTGCTGCAAGTCTCCGTCTTCTTTCTTCTTTCTTTAATCGCGATGACTTTAGCAGAGCCGCCTGGATGCAAGATCCGCATCACTGACAGAGGACTGGAGATGTGTAAGAAATCTGACAATAAGATCAATATTTAGACTTAAATGTAACTATCCTTTAGTAGCCTATAAACTTCTCGGACTGGCCTCTGTTTGACATTTTTACAGTGAAGGCCGAGACAAAGAAGTTCGTGGAAGA